>NW_028318467.1:3812500-4112500 GCF_062004578.1 Staurois parvus | reverse complement strand
GTTACACACTAATGCAAAACCGCTAAAAAAAGCTGAAAAACTCATGTTTTTAACTTGACTTTACACAGCTAACGTTACCAGCGTTTTCAAAACGCCCCGTGTGCATGGAGCCTGAAGATCAGTTGGCTGGAGGCAAGTCCATACACGGAATGGGGTTGATCTACTAAAGGCAAATAGGCTGTGCACTTTTCAAAGAATAATTGCACTCTGCAAGAGCAGTTGCTCTGGAGCTTAGTAAATGAGGGGAAGCTATGCTGAACTTCCATCAACCAAGCAAAAATACTTTTTTTTTTGTTTTTTTTTTAAATTTTTCCTTGCACATGATTGGGTATTCTTTGCAAATTGAAGCTTTACCTCATTTACTAAGCTCTAGAGAAACTGCAGTTGCAGATTGCAACTGCACTTTGCGATATGTACAGCCTATTTGCCTTTAGTAAATCAGTCCCTATATCCTTCAACTGTGCCCAGCATAGCCAAGTAACCTGTTATCTTACATAGCATATATGTAACTTGGATCTGTTAATGTGCTGTGGTGCACATATTTGCTGTGAACCTAGCCCAAAGCTGGCCATGTATGTGGCAACTTTAACCACTTTCCATCGGCCGGGTTTATCACATACGATATTGCATAATTACCAGAAATTACGCAGTTGGCAGTTTGATCGACCAACCAAATTTGGTCTACTGTAAAGTCAAAACTGAAAAATAAATTGATAGTTTTTAACTGCTTCCCTATAAAACTACTGCTACAGGGCGGTAGGATTGCGCTGGATATACGTGATTTTGCATTTCCGGGTAGGGGCCGCGCGTGCGCACCACTCTGCCTGCACGGCCATTGACGGCTACTGATGCCGATCACTGGAGATTCCACACCGGCACCCGGCGATCGCTGAGTATCACTGACAGGGGAGAGACCTGTGTGTAAACAACACAGGTCTCTCCTGCCAGTAGTAACATGTTGCTTTGTTTTTCTCTACACGGCAGAGAAATACACAGCAGCATGTTTCCCTAGTAAAACACAGCACACCGTAACCCTTTGATCACCCCAGATGTTAACCCCTTCCTGTCCTGTGTCATTAGTACAGTGACAGTGCTTTTTATTAGCACTGATCACTGTATTGGTGTCACTGGGATGTCAGTGGCAGTTAGTCCATTTCCCCCTAATGTCAGAATGCCTCCCGCAGTCCCGCTATAAGTTCCTGATCGCCGCCATTACTAGTATATAAAAAAAAATCCAGTATATATACCGCCATTTGTAAATGTTATAACTTTCACGTAAACCAATTAATTTACAGGTTTGGGGATTTTTTTTTAGCAAAGACATGTCGCAGAATACATTTTGTCCTAAATTTATGAAGAAATTAGATTTTTTTGTAAATTTTTTTTACTGGATATGTTTTATAGCAAAAATATTGGGTTTTTTTTCAAAATTGTTGGTCTTTTTTTGTTTTATAGTGCAAAAAATAAAAACCGCAGAGGTGATAAAATACCACCAAAAGAAAGATCTATTTGTGGGTAAAAAAGGACATAAATTTCAATTGCAGCGTTGCATGACCGCGCAATTGTCAGTTAAAGTAACGCAGCACTGTATCACAAAAAATGGCCTGGTCAGAAAGGGGGGGAAATCCTCTGGAGGGCAAGGGATTAATAGTTTATTCAAAGGTTTAATGGAAATGAGGTTAAAGAAGCTATGACTATTTTGTAAAAACTGATTTTTTTTTTCCCCCCGGCTTCACTTGGCTTGCAACCACTAAAACCACAATTTTATGTCTTTGATTGCTTCGTAGTTGCAATCGAAAAATGGAACCAAACGTTTGGTTGCTTTGTCAGATTGCCGCATATATGGCCAGTTTAGGACCTATGGTGCCATTGTTGCATTTATGGTCATCTCCCTAGTTTCCCATCAGTAAATCCTTTCAGATATCATTTGAGGGATGGAATCCAGTTGCACCCCTCTTAAGAGATCTAGTTGTTCAACAAGGGGGAAAGGAAAACTGGTTGCCCCCTTACTAAGAGATCCAGTTTTTCAGTGGAGAGGAGAGGGAATCTGGTTGCACAACCTATTAAGAGATCCAGTTCAGTGAGAGGGAAGAGGAATCTGGTTGCAGCTCTAATGCTAGGTTCACATCTGTACGGGTGGTGCCGCTGCGGATCCGCAAAAAAATCCATGCAGCCGCACCACCTGCACAGAGGAATGCGGACCTGCGGGCACGTGCCATTAGTTCTAATGGCATGCCGCCCGCACTGGAAATCGCAATCGTACTGGGAACCGAGGTTCCCGTGCGGGCTGCGTTTTCTAAAGAAGTGCAGGGACTTCTTCCTGCGTGTCACGGGGCACGGGAGTCCATTCAAATGAATGGGCTCTCATGCCCATGCAAAACACGGACCGCAGGAACGCGGATATGCAAACCAGGGGTAAGAGATACAATTAATTGAGGGATCTGTTGCTATCCTGCTAAGAGATCCAGTTTGTTCAGTAAGGCTAGTCTGGATCATACCTATGTGACCATACACATGTACTTGGCGAGTTTAGGTGGAGCAGTGGGTCCCTGTGTGTATGACCTGCATTGTGGTTTTTTTTATAGCAGCTCAAGCCAGGCCATGTAGGCATTGTTTTTGTTATCAGCAGCCTGGAAATGCCCCGGGCTCTGAGAAGGAGTCACCCGATTGCTCTATAACACTTTGTGCCTTTTACAAGCTCGGCTGATGGATAGAGTGAACATTGCGTCCAATCTGATTGTATTCTAGAGAGATTTTCACTCTAGATGGAAGGACGTATCCCTTTAAACTCTCTGTCATATCACTGTTACAACATCTAGAAACTGCAAGACACAAACACGTATTCCTGCTCCAAACATCTATTTCTGCTTTTTCAAACAATCCTCCGCTTATGTCAGCAGTGTGTGTCCTCTGGGTGATAAGAGAGGAGAAAGTTGATTTTCATCTAATAAGCACATCTGTGTTCCAACCTTCAGATTGTTATACATTGGCCTGCACATAGCCTGCTGCAACATCCTATTTAAAATACAGGCGTGCCTTGATTTACGAATGCCTCAGTTAACGTCATTTTCGGTTTCGAATGAAAATCCATTGAAAATAATGCCTCGGTTTATTAATTTTTTTCGCAATACGAACGGATTGATTGGTTTTCAATGCATTTACGAATTAAGTTTTAATCATGTCCCTGTACAGTATTTATGCCTTTAAAGTGCACTCTATAAAGAGTTTTGAACAAATAAGACTTTTTTTGACTTTTTTCAGACCTCCGGAACGGATTAATTGGTTTTCAATGCATTTACAATTTTTTTTTTTAACCATGTCTCTTTATGCCTTTAAAGTGCACTTTATTAAGAGTTTTGAACAGATAAAACTTTTTTCTGACCTCCGAAATGGATTAATTGGTTTTCAGTTCAGTGCATTTACAAATTAATTTCTAAACATGTCCGAGTACAGTATTTATGCTTTTAACCTCCTTGGCGGTATGATGCTTTCCGATTTTTTGTGCTGAAAGCGGTACCATTTTTTTGCATGGAATTATGTAGTTTTTTATTGTAGGCTGTAATTTTTAGGAATAACTCACTGAAATCTGTACGAACAAGAGTCTAGTAAACATCCCGGGTAGGATAAAACTTGAAACACGAAATCATAAATTATAATTTAATAAATAATCATAAAAAATAAAAATATATTAATAAGAAATTTAATTCAATAATATAATCAAACCAAAAACACTGAAATTTGAAATATAGCGCCAAGTTCGCACATTGCTGAGCTCAGTCGCAAAATCGTTTTCAGTGTCTGATGACGAATTTCCCCCACGAATCATTATCACTCAATTCTGCAAGTGGTTCTGATTTACTATCGCTGTTCTCTAGCTGATCTAAAACCGCTTTTGACCTAAAGGGACGCTTTTTGGACGCCATGGACTTTTCTAAGTTTCCAGGCAGAGAGAACAGTAAAAATGCAGGCAGGGCACAGGACAAAGCACTAGGGACAAAATGTATGTGAAATGCATTGAAACAGCAAAAATGACATTTTTAAAAAATTTCAAATTTCCCGCCGCTATCCCGACGTCACAGGGACCGGAACACAGAAGCCGGATGCCAGCATCGGCCGGAGGAGATGGCCGGGGACGCTGTAGGGGACACATTGCTGGAGCGAAGGACAAGGTAAGTGCTGCAGGGACCCCATGAGCAATGCCGCATGGTAAGCCCGAGTGTAGCTCAGGGTTACCGCTCCTAGTACTGAAACTTTACCCCGAGCTACACTCGGGAATACCGCTAAGGAGGTTAAAGTGCACTTTATAAAGAATTTTGAACAGATAAAACTTTTTTCTGACCTCCGAAATGGATTAATTGGTTTTCAGTGCATTTACAAATTAATTTCTAAACATGTCCGAGTACAGTATTTATGCTTTTAAAATGCACTTTATAAAGAGTTTTGAACAGATAAGACTTTTTTTGAGTTTTTTCAGTGCATTTACGAATCAAAGTTTAATCATGTCCCTGTACAGTATTTATGCCTTTAAAATGCACTTTATAAAGAGTTTTGAACAGATAAAATACTTTATTTTTACTTTTTTTTTTTTTTACGGAACGGATTAATTGGTTTTCAGTGCATTCCTATGGTAAACCGCATTTCAGTTTACGAATATTTCGCAATACGAAAAGTCCCGCAGAATGAATTAAATTTGTAAACAGAGGTACGCCTGTAGATGTAAACCCTAAAGCGGGCCATAGACGAGTCGAAAAACAAACTAAATTCCTGTCGATTGTCGAATCGTTCATGTTTTGCATCATGCCAGCTGTGCCACGCGATTTTCATGCCACAATTGAAAGTGCCTGCTCCAGCATGCTGTGTAATTAATTTTTTTTTAGAAAATCTAAACAATTGATGGCACAATTGTTTCAATTGACAGAACTTTTGTTCTTTGACTCGTCTATGGCCTGCTTAAAGTGGAAGTAAGATCTACTTTTCAACTTTTACCTACAGGTAAGCCATAATAAGGAGCTATGAGTAAGCGCTAATGGAGTGTGAAACGCGTTAGCTGGAGTCCTGTATCCCTGTATTTGTGAAATATGCTATAAGAAGAAGTAAAGGTGCTTTTACTGGATGTGCGGTCGTAGGATGTGGTTTGTATATTGAAGGCTTACCTGTAGGTACAGTGAATATCTCCTGAACTTGCACCATTAAGGAGATATTTACACGGGATGCAGCCAGTGATCTCACCGATACATGTGCTCTGAAGGGATGGCAAACTCATTGACTATTTATACACTGACACTAATTGCAATTTAAAAAGCCACAGATGTGGGACATTAACCTCTAATTGGCATTTTAACCCGTGTGTGTCACCTTGTGTGTCTGTACCAAGGCCAGACATTCCAGGGGATGATCCGGGCCATTTGGGTGATTTCTGTTATCATTATGATTTAAAAAGGAGCCAAACAACTACAGTATGTGATAATAAATGGCTTCATATGATCATCATCCGTCAATAAAAGAGCATTTTTTGGCATGATCAGTCATATTTTCAATATCAATGCCAAAATTTCACAATTTCTGCCAGGGAGTGCAAACTTTTGAGTACAACTGTATATGCAGTAAAGCATGCTTGTTATACTCACTGTGGAACCTAAGGGGTTAATCCTCTGCATTGTGTAAAAAGGCTTTTTGATCCTTTTTTCTCTGCCCCTCCTCTTGTTGAAATGTCTGCCTGATACAAACTGAACCCGTGGTGACATGCACATGCTCAGTTTGGTGTTTATTGCTAGAGAGGTTTTTTTTTCTTTGGATTGTGCATGTGATCAGCACAGGGCCAATCATCACTGTCCAAACAGACTGTCAGAGGTTTCACATCCTCCTAGAGCACAAAGAAAACTCCTCCTACAAGCTTTAACCAGTGCTCTGCTGAAGTCACAAGACTGCTCTAACTGCTGATGAGAAAAGGTATTTAGCAGTTTATAGTTTCTAAAATAATTGCATTTCCATGTAGTGTGTACTGTGGGAGACCAGATATAGTGAATGCAGGGTCCCGGGGTTTAGTAACACTTTAATGCACCACAACAGAACACTTAAATTGGGACCAAACGGGTTAATACTTACCTTTTCCAATGGTCCCCTTGCTGGCAACCTCTTCTGAGTACTAATCTTTGGCTATCTTCATTGGTTGGCACGGGATGACGCCACTCCTGCGCATGCGCAGGAGGCCATCATTCTGGCACACAGAGACTGGCCCAGTGCTATAAGCTGAGCTGCATGTGCACAGCTCAGTTTACAGCGCCGGAGAAGGCAGAGAGCAGGCAGGTAAGAGTATTTATTGGAATAAAAGTCTGCCTGCTTCTTGTTTGTTAAAGTGGAACTTAAGTGTGAATGGACCCTAAAGCGTTTAGCTGAGATAGACATTGTGCACCTGACATACAATGATGACTTGTAACACACATGTCAATTATTTGACTTCAGAATACAGCGATATTGAATGTCATTCTGCAGGAGAATGAACAGGTTTTGTAATTACATATTACTGTTTTATCCCGATTCCTGGCATAGACATACTATGACTAGGACAATGGTGACATTTTTGTTCAACATATTCTAGCTGTGATCTGTAATGAATATCTCATCAGCTTCTGGAAATTGAAACGATCACTTTAATAAACATTTTCCCTCCATAATGCGCTTAAAGGTTAACCAAAGAGAAAGCTGTGCGGCTTTGGTCAAATAGTTTTATGTAAACGATTATTTAATTGATGTCCAAGCAGAAGTGCTTCGGGAGAATTAGTTCAAAGGCTATCTATTTTAGGTCAACATTTGGGAGTAGTTAATGACAAACCAAATCTAAAGTTCATGGAGTTTATCAGAAAATATTTTCTTGAGAGGTCCAATGTAGCCAATTCAATCTTGGCTAGTTCCCATTTGTAAACATTTGCTTAACATATGTGCAAAGGTCATCTTATAGGTACCATAGATGTAAGATAATGCATGCCATGAAGTGTTGGCTTAGGGGGATGTTTGTAAGCGGACACCAATGCCCCTAGCTGGGCTTGCTTGAAGAAAGATCAACTAGCCAGAATATAATTTGGCTGATCACTATTAGGGCATTCTCCTTTCCACAAAGGTGGAGAAGGCCTTCAAAAGAGTTGTCTGGAGCTTTTTACTTGTCATGTTGAGTAAAATAGACCTTCTTCTTCACATGACCACTGGGATTGCCAACTCAAACCCAAGTATTTCGTTCAAAATGAATGGCCTCCTGTGCAAACCCCTGCTTGTTAGTAACGGGACACAACCTGGATGTCCCCTGCCCTTCTCTTAATGTTATCAATCTTCACCAGAGCAATTCATTATTTGCCGTGCTTTACAGGTGTCAGTGAGTATAAAAGAATACTGTGATTCAGCATTTGTTTTTTGATCTAATAATTTAGATCTCCTAAGCACAGTTTACAGTTCAACAACCTTTCAACATTTTTGATTACCCTTTGAACTTTAAAACAAATAATTCCAATTCAGTGACCCTTAATATTTTTGGTCCCCTTTCATTCCCTATTTCATCACAAGAGCTCTTTGCTATTCCACTGGGAACCAAAGTCTATTAAAAACCTGAGTATCCACATCCCTTCCTGACCTTCCTCTTCCAGGGCAACTTGCCCTGGAAGAGGAAGGGATCTGTCGATTTTTTTTTTTTTTGTTGAATGGCTATAATTAAATTTAATAACCTACCCAGGCTTTTGCACATGTATCAAACAGTTTCTATTCTGCTACCACATTTAGTTTAAGGCATCTTCAAGGCCAGATCATCAAGTTCATTTGGCACAACAATAGACAAAGATATTCGCAACATCTCCACAAGATATCCACAAAATCTCCAAGATACGCACATTCCTCACCCCAGACACCACCAAACAACTCGTACACTCCCTCATCATCTCACGCCTGGACTATTGCAATTCCCTTCTCACTGACCTACCCAAATGAACGCTATCCCCACTCCAGTCGATCCTAAACTCAGCGGCTAGACTCATCCACCTCACCAACCGCTCCACATCTGCCTCCCCCCTCTGCCAATCCCTTCACTGGCTCACGATTGCCCAACGCATCAAATTCAAACTGCTAACCCTGACCTACAAAGCCATTCACAATGCCGCTCTAAACTACATAACTGACCTGATACCCAAATACTACCCAACCCGTGCCCTCCGCTCCTCACAGGACCTCCTACTCTCTAGCTCCCTGGTCTCCTCCTCCCACGCCCGATTGCAGGACTTCCCCCATCCTCTGGAACGCCCTACCCCAATCCATCAGACTGTCACCCACCCTCCTCACTTTCAGGCGCACCCTGAAAACCCTCCTCTTCAGGGAAGCCTACCCCAACCTCCCCTAACAACCTCCTCCACTCCTCCCACCACTCCATCCCCCACAGCCATCTCCTCCTGTATCACCTTCCCCTCCCTCCTAGATTGTAAGCTCCAAAGAGCCGGGCCCTCGAACCCCTCGTGTACTGTTTTGTTACTGTCTTGTCTCATGTTCTGTCCCCCTTGCTACTGTACAGCGCTGAGCATACCCTTTGGCGCTATATAAATACTGTATAATAATACTCCCCCTTTCTTAACTTGAATCTGAAGGAACGGTAGGGCTGCACGGCATTCAACTATACATGCTAATTTATTGACTAGGGTTTTATATTAAGCTTCAAAGGATTGAGCTCCTTTAAAGGAGGACATTTTTGGAAAAAAAATGTGACCTGGTCTTATGGATTCCCAGAATTCACAGAGCATGAATTGATTAAGGCTTTAAACTAGTGATAGAAACTTCACATGTTCTGGATGAACCTGGGGACAAATATGATCTAGCCAAACACCCTGGGCCTTTGACCCCAATAACTAGTAACCCAGACTTCCATCTCATTTTACAATGTCCTTCCCACATGCCGAACATGACAATATAATCTAAAGTGAAGAACGTTATCACTAAAGGGAAGTTTTGAGACATAACTGACTGGAGTCACCTGGGTCTCACTACCTTCTGATCACATTTTCAAACTAGGAACTGTCACAACCCATAAATAAGAACATCATTTTTCTCAGCCCTCTGGAAACCATATGCACCATTAGCTTCCCCGGTGAAACGTGTCATCTCCATCCTATCCACAGGATATAACTATATGACCATCCACCCACTAGGTAGAAGACTTGCACATTTCTAGAACTGAAAAATATAATTTAAACCATGGGACTGATTTACTAAAACTGGAGAACACAGAATTGGGTGCAGTTGTGCATAGCAACCAATTAGCTTGAAGGCTGATTCAGTCTGCTTTCTCCACTGTAGGTGATGCTTGGCCGGAGCGAAGTCAAGAGAAACCTGGTTTCTCTATGGTTTCCTGGTCCCAGATGGCAGTGTATCGGTTGGCTACACTGCATTCAGGTGACCCTTGGGGGCTACCTTGGGTCAGCAGAGCCTTTATAAGTCCTTGCCCCCAGGTTTTGTCATGCTTTTACAAAGTGTAGGGAAGGATCACCCATCTGTCAATGAAAATGATTAGCATCAGGGAAAGGTTCTTGATGAGTAGGAAAATTCTGCACAGAACCCTCCCCATTGGGACCGGACTGGCCAGGTTGCCCTCTGAAGACATTGTTTGTGCATCTTATCCGCTGCCTCTCTGCACTGAGTTGTGAGTTTTACCCGCTTGGGTTGTTTGTAGCATACTCTTCAATGCACATTTTGAGTTATCTGCAACCGGACTCTGTGCCATCACTGCCACCGCACCCCACCTGCAAGCTGATTGGTCACTAAGCACAGCTGCACCAGTTTCTGTGTGCACCACTTTGAGTAAATTCCCCCCCATGTGTCACTCACAGGCTCAGCTGGTCTGGCCTAAACTTATGTTTCCTGAAGTTTTCAAAACTTTAATGATGCTCCCTCTAGGTCTACTGGCCAATAACTTTCAGACTTTTTTATCACATATTTGTTGCTGCAAAGGCCCCATTCATTTAAATGGGTTGTGTGCGGCGGTGGTACTGACTGTCAAACACAACAGGGGGTATAACCTTTGCCATGACGTGCACAACCCCATCCTGCTGCCTTTGCAGCTCTGGGGGAATGGTAAAAATGTGACTCAACCAACCCGTTTTGTTTTTCCAACCTCCCCCTCCCCGACTGCAAATGAGCCTTTACTGCACTGGCTATAGATTTCAGATTTTTCTTATTAACAGGCGTTGAATTTATAATATTTTTTATTATTGCATTATTATATAGAGTTTTGACCAGTGTGGAACCTGCTTGAATAGGACAAGTTGTGTCATAGGAACGAAGCACAACCTGAGAGCAACAAAGGACCAGCACTTACAAAAACTAATTTCAAACCAGATTTCTCTACGCCCCATTACACAAGACCCAGAGAGCAGTGTGATGTGCAGAGACGACCGCTCTGTTCTTGTGGTTAGGACGGATTTGCTGCATCTGGTGCAGAGATTGAGTCATCCTGTCATGTGACTGGACGGGAGTGACTTTTTGGAAACATTGTCTGACAATTGGAAAAATGTGATTCCTTGTCACTCACAGCCTCACTGCCACACTTACTCCACAGTGCTGTGCAGAGGATAGTGATTTCCAGAGACCACAAAAGATCCTAGTCTAGTGAAGAAGGGTAGATAGAAGAGGCATAGGATATTCTGCAGCAGAATTAGTACTGGGAGACAATTCACTTGTATGTACAGTATACCCCAGGGGTCTCCAAACTTTCTAAACAAGGGGCCAGTTTACTATCCTTCAGATCGTAGGGGGTCCGGACTGTAGTTAGTGGAAGTAGAAATTGCCCTGGCATCAGTGGGAGTAAACAGTGCTTCTTTGGTTTGGGGGGGGGGGGCACCCTGTTGTTGGTGTCAGTGGGAGGAATAGTGTCCTATGCTTGGTAATAGTGGAAGCAATAGTGCTCCATCGTTGGTGTAAGTAGGAACAATAGTGCCTCATTATTGGTGTCAGTGGGAGGAATAGTGCCCCATCAGTGGTGTCAGTGGAAGGAATAGTGCCTCATCATTGGTGTCAGTGGGAGGATTAGTGCCCCATCATTGGTATCAGTGGGAGGAATTGTGTCCTTTCATTGGTGTCAGTAGGAGCAATACTGTCCCATCATTGGTGTCAGTGGGAGAAATAGTGCCCCATTACTGCTGTTAGTGGGAGAAATAGTGCCCCATCACTGGTGTCAGTGGGAGGAATAGTGTCCTATGCTTGGTAATAGTGGGAGGAATAGTGCCCCATCATTGGTGTCAGTGGGAGGAATAGTGCCCCATTATTGGTATCAGTGAGAGGAATAGTGCCCCATCATTGGTGTCAGTGGGAGGAATAGTGCCCCATCATTGGTGTCAGTGGGAGGAATAGTGCCCCATCATTGGTGTCAGTGGGAGGAATAGTGCCCCATCATTGGTGTCAGTGGGAGGAATAGTGCCCCATCATTGGTGTCAGTGAGAGGAATAGTGCCCCATCATTGGTGTCAGTGGGAGGAATAGTGCCCCATCACTGGTGTCAGTGGGAGGAATAGTGCCCCATCACTGGTGTCAGTGGGAGGAATACTGTCCCATCATTGGTGTCAGTGGGAGGAATAGTGCCCCATCATTGGTGTCAGTGGGAGACATAGTGTCATATGCTTGGTAATAGTGGGAGGCATAGTGTCCCATCATTGGTGTCAATTGGTGAAATAGTGCCTCATTATTGATGTTAGTAGGTGGAGGAAGGAATTATGCCCCATTGTTGGTGTCAGTGGGAGATATAGGGGGAGATTTACTAAAACCGGTGCACTCAGAATCTGGTGCAGCTGTGCATGGCAGCCAATCCGCTTCTAACATCAGCTTGTTCAATTAAGATTTGCGATAAAACCTGGAATCTGATTGGTTTCTATGCAGAGCTGCTCCAGATTTTGCATGCTTCAGTTTTAGTAAATAACTCCCATAGTGTCTTGTATCTGTGGGAGAAGAAGTTCCCCAAGGGCTGGATAAAGGCAAGCAAAGGCGGCCCACCCAGGCCACTGTTTGGAGACCACTGGTATACCCCAACAATCAACGTTTTTTTAGCTCCCTTTTGATTTGTTAAACAGAAAGTTAAACAATTTAGTTATATCTGTTCAATAAGCGCAAAGAAAAAATTATTGATGCTGCCAAAAATCCTGTGAGCTGATAACTTCCTGTGCTCTCTCCCTATGCTGACTGATCACATGCCTGATGAAGGGGTCCTGCGTAACCTCGGAACCTTGCACTTTATCATTGTGATGTGATCATTTTAGTAAAACGTCTGGATGCTTTTCTGAAGATCAGAGGTACAAACCTTTTCCTACTTTAATAAAAATTGGCTTTAGATACTTTTTAAATTCCATTTAAATATAATTAAACTCCATTGAATTTAAATTCCATTTGGGGCCCCCAAAGAAAACATTTCTATCAAGGCAAACCTAAAAAATGCCTTTCTATACTCACAAAATGTACCGTACCTTTTAATTATCTTCACACAGTGTTTCACATTGCATATAAAGTTTAAAAACTTTTATAAACTTTTCCAGCATGTCATTAAGGATAGTAACATTTCAAATCACATGACATTTCATATCTATCATTATACATAGATGTCTCCTATGATATCAAACAATCATTTACAAAGGTCATTTCCTTTGGTACCTGTGTTAATTTATCCAGAACGCAACATCCGTGTACATACGTCGACCGGGTGCGCAAATAATAGCTAATCCACAGCAGTAAGTTTATATTTATCGTAAACAGATGATGCATGACTGTATTTCCCTGTTTAATCCCACACAGAAAAGCAATTACCCCATGGAACTGCCAATGAATACACTTGTGTATATAGAAATTGTATTTCTTCAGTTTACATTGGCAGCTCTGTAGGATAACATTGCTTAGCTATGTGGGATTGAATGGTGAGATATAGTCCTACATCATCTGCTGAGGATAATAATAGGATACTATTTGCTCACTGTAAAATCCCTTTCTCATCATCCTTTGAGGAGCACAGCTTGATGGTAATTAAGCATTGTAAAGCTATACTGCCTACTACCTACAGAAGAAATGGACACTAGGCACATAGGATTTGACAACCAGCCCCCTGGAGGCTATAACCACCCCCCACCTGACACCTTACCAGTCCTAGAAAGCAGTCCATAGACGAAATGTTAGCATATGAGTTGTGTCCCTTAAAACATTTTGAGTAAAAGACTTTACAGTGGCTACAAAAATCCTATTTTCTCTATTGATCATTGAGGGAAGCAGCTTGATGTTAAAGAAGCAATATAGGGACATCCCAAAGCATTTTACGCAGAGAGGCAGGCGCACCATAACAATGCATTTGTGGAGGAAAATACATGAACCTTATAAAACTCAGAAAACATGTGAACAGAAGACCAGGTTGCAGCCTGCAGATCTGAGTCACCAAAGCCTGATTAAAAAAAAGGTCCAAGAGGTACTCACTGCTCAGGTGGATGGGGGTTTATCATGAAAAGGAGGTAATTCATCACATGGCTCATGGGCCTGCACAACCACTCCTTGAATCCAATTAGAAATGGTGGATCTTGAAACTGGAGAACCTCTTTGAAGAGCTTTGAACAGGGGTCTCCAAACTTTCTAAACAAATGGTCAGTTTACTGTTCTTCAGACTTAAGGAGGGCTGGACTATTTGGAGTAGAAAAGGTGGAATAAACAACGCCCCATCTTTGGTGTCATTGGGAGGAATAGAGACCCTTTGTTGGTGTCATTGGGCCCCATTGTTGGTGTCTTTAGGAGGAACTGTGCCCCAAGTTTGTGTCATTGAGAAGAATTGGGACCCATCTTTCGGAGTTATTCTGCCCCTTCATTGGTGTCAGTGGGTGAAATTCTGCCCCATTGTTGGTATCAGTGGATAAAAATAGTGCCCTAAGGGTAGATTGAAGTAAGCAAAGGGCTGCATCTGGCCAAAATTTGGAGACCACTGTTCTAGAATAACAAACAAGGCCTTCCATGTTGGATTATAAATCTTGCAGTAAGTAGACTTATGAGGTCCAAGATTGGTTGTGATGAAACAATCACTAGGACATTATAGTTGGCTTCATGCAATCCTATTGATTAGGGTGCTGGGGAGAGAAGTGTGACAAGTGACAGTGTTGATCACCTAGTGACTGGCATTGTTGGTTGGCTTATGCAGTGTCTTGGGAATAGCATTAAAACAGTATTAAGGCCAAAAACAAAAGTCTAATATACTGCAGCTTACCAAACCTTAGATGTGATGGCTGCATTCGTTTTTTTTTGTTTATTTTTATGTTTACCTTTATTTTATGTTCATCTGGTGATACAGCCAGTATGTCTGTTTATTTTTCTACTTCCTTTATGTAACAGACCAGGAGTGGCAGATAGAGGGTGGAGACAAATCATCTAACATCGACAGGTGTGCTTATAATGATCAGATTTTATTTATCTGAATTCTTTATCCCAAAAGGAACAAACAAACATTTGCTGTAACTGCTAAAAAGTGTTAGTTAGAGTTCAGCTTCAATTTGTAAGGCAGCCCATAGATGATTATTTTTTTCAATCAACCAGTGGGTAGTGATGGGCCGAACACCCCCGTGTTCAGTTAGTGTTCGAACATTCAAACCTATCTTACTCATTCATAAGGTGGGGGCAGCATCAGGGTTAGTTTGTAACACTAACAATTTGGCCAAGTATTTAGACGCTGAGCATGTGGATGGGTGGGATAGTAATTTATTTATTTTTAATGGTTCAGCAACTGGGGTAGCTAAATCTGCCCAGTGTACTGCTAGCTGCTTGGGTTCAAGGACCTGTGGCACCCGTTGCTATACCATCATCCCTCTCAGTGGAGGCTGTTGAGAAGAATTGAGGTATAGTTGCGGTAGCGATCCCAGATGAGCAAGAAGTCTGCACTTTTTTATGATGTGGGTCTTTCAGGTGCTGTTGACAATGGGCTGCATTACAGTCAGCATTTGTCTTGTCAAGCATGTGATGCCCAAGCGGCTGGTGTTTTGGCCATGCTTGATCCGCTTCAGACAGAGACTGCAAACGGCAGCACTGCAGTTTGCTGCACATGTGTTGAAAGAAGCCCACACCAATAAACTTTTGGAAGTCAGCGGGGAGTCACCAGTGCCCTGCACCTGTGGAGCTTTGTCATGTAATGCAATAGGGTGGCTGCCCTTACTCCTGCCCCTGTAAGACATCCTGCCTCCTCACTTTCCTCCTCTGTTCTCTCAGGCACCCAAGTACAGTCAGTGACCTCATCATCCCCTCCCTCCTCGTCACTGGAGCCAACTTGGCCATATGCTGCGGCTGGGGGAACATGACTGCCAATTTCTTGTCCGTCGTTGGCACACCTCTCTCTAGGCTTACGTCAATCTCTCCCTCAACCACGGAACCAACATCGGAGCATTGAAATTGCTGCGTATCCTCCAGCAGCATGTTACTGACATTATGTTCGAATAATTCAGGTGGCTCCTCCATACATGATGATGGGGCTATGGAAGGAGTAGCTGTGGACAAGGAGGCTGTGGAATAAGCTGCTTTGGCAGGTGTGGTGGAAGGCGAACTGGTATGAGCCTGGGTAACAGAGGATGATGAGGATGGCTTGGTTATCCACTCCACCACCTCTTCTGCATGTTGGGGCTCAATAACATGGCCGGCACCGGAAAAAAAGGACAACTCCACCACCTCTTCTGCATGTTGTGGCTCAATAACATGGCCGGCACCGGAAAAAAAGGACAACTCCACCACCTCTTCTGCATGTTGTGGCTCAATAACATGGCCGGCACCGGAAAAAAAAGGACAAGCGTGCCCTGCCTGCAGAGGATGTACCATGTCCACAACCATCACTTTTCACTGAGGACACAGAGGGTGCTTGCCGTCTTTCACCTGCCTGTGAGCATCTGCCTCTCCTTGTTGGCCTTTTGGACATGATGGGGATTTTTAGGTGGATTTTTTTAACTTTTTATTTTAGGGTGTGGGATGGGAATTTGATGCTTGGGTGCAATACTTTTGTGCTTGGTGCACTATAAATCATTTTGGGGTTTTTTTTTTGTTTTTTTTAATAAACAAAAGAGTGGATACAGCAAAAAAGGGAACCACTGCTGACGCAGAAGGAGGAACACCTGTGATGTAGAAGGGGGAACAACAATTATGCCCTAAATATTTTTACGGCTGCTGCTGTGAAGTATATAGTGTGGGGTGTGCACTTGAGCCATGAGTGGTCATGAGCCATGCTTGGCCAAAGTTACCATAACTATGGCCAATCATGGCTCTCACAGTGCATTGTGCTGTGATTGGCCAAAGCATTGCAGCTGACCTGTGGACAATATCAATGCACTGTGAGAGCGCAGTGGGGTAAACAGCACGCTGAACGCCCTTACTGAATGGACAATTTTCGAGTCGACCTTTACATTCTACTCAAACATCAAGACCATCCCTACCAGTGGGTTGACTCGATTCCCCTATCCACACATTCCGCTGAGAAGTATGGACTTAAAATGGTGGTCTAGTGTGATTGGCAGTTGTTACCAGCACTACAGAAGTTAATGTTAAATTATATCAAAATGTATGCTACGGTATAAACAGACCGGCAATACAGGGAGTGAGGATATTTCATATTCCGTATAACTGTGTTTTACTCCACTGAATGTATACTTTATGGGAAAATGTAAGGACAAAGGCTAGGTTTGGCACTTGCACAGTTCTGCGGCTCTCCTAATGGATGGCAGACCATGACTTATAATTGCTGAGATTCCAGTGTGTAATTAAACACATTCTGTCCACAAACTGACACTAAACTTGGTGGTTTAAAAAAGAAAGTTCTATTCAAATATGTATTAACTCCAAAATGTCACTTCTGTTGTTCTCAGCCTCCTCCAAATCTCCAAATTCCTTTTTTCTTCCTGACTTCTTGTTGAAGAGTGGCTATATTTCTCCTCCATGATCTCACTGTATGTAGGATTGTAGCCGCCCTCCTCTTCCCCTTACTACAATTGTCCCCATCTGAGTGTTCCTTTACATCATTTGTCCCCATCTGAGTGTCCCTTTCCATCAGTTGTCCCCATCTGAGTGCTCCCTTTACATCAGTTGTCCCCATCTGAGTGTCCCTTTACATCTTTTGCCCCCATCTAAGTGTTCCTTTACATCATTTGTCCCCATCTGAGTGCTCCCTTTACATCATTTGTCCCCATCTGAGTGCTCCCTTTACATCAGTTGTCCCCATCTGAGTGCTCCCTTTACATCAGTTGTCCCCATCTGAGTGCTCCCTTGCATCAGTTTTCCCCATCTGAGTGTCCTTTTACATCATTTGTCCCCATCTGAGTGTTCCTTTGCATCATTTGCCCCCATCTGAGTGTCCCTTTACATCAGTTTTCCCCATCTGAGTGTCCTTTTACATCATTTGTCCCCATCTGAGTGCTCCCTTTACATCATTTGTCCCCATCTGAGTGCTCCCTTTACATCAGTTGTCCCCATCTGAGTTTCCCTTTACATCAGTTGTCCCCATCTGAGTGTCCTTTTACATCAGTTGTCTCCATCTGAGTGTCCCTTTACATCAGTTGTCCCCATCTGAGTGTCCCTTTACATTAGTTGTCCTCATCTGAGTGTCCCTTTACATCGGTTGTCACCATCTGAGTGTCCCTTTACATCAGTTGTCCCCATCTGAGTGTCCCTTTACATCAGTTGTCCCCATCTGAGTGTCCCTTTACATCAGTTGTCCCCATCTGAGTGTCCCTTTACATCAGTTGTCCCCATCTGGGTGCTCCCTTGCATCAACTGTCCCCATCTGGGTGCTCCCTTGCATCAACTGTCCCCATCACAGTGTCCCTTTACATCAGTTGTCCCCATCTGAGTGCTTCCTTACATCAGGTGTTCCCATCAGAGTGCTCTCCTACATCAATTGCCCCCATCAAAGTGCCCCCTTACATCAATTGCCCCCATCAGACTACTTCATGGATCAGTGGATGCACTCTGAGACTTGAGGGGCACAACTAAAATCTTGGGGGAAACTCCCCCAGCACTCCGAGCAACCCCCTAGATCCAGGCCTGGTTTTAACCCTTAAGCTGCTAGCATTAGTAAATAAATCAGAAGGTATATTGTGTTGACCTTTTTTATTCTTCAGTTACTTCCTGGTTTCTGGCCTAGGCCACAATGATCCCAGGAGTACTTAGTTTAGTGTAATAATCGTAATATTCCCAACGCACACGTTCCTGGAAAGCTGTAAGGTGTCAGTGCATGCTGCAGTGACCACTGGCTGGCAACTGTAGACATTCGAAGTGGAAAATATGTCACCAACACATCAGGGATTCTCCAAACGGGCCAAAGCTTTATCCAGTGGTCACACCATATTTACAAAGGCAAATTTTTGAGCCACGCAGGGCCCCTTCATCAGGTAAGTGACCATCTGTCACTTGTCTGATGAAGGCGCCCTGCACGGCTCTGAAACTTGGCCTTTGTATATATGATGTGACCACTGAATAAAGCTTTGGAACTGTTTGGAGAATCCTTGATGTGTTGGTGACATATTTTCCGCTTTCATCTGGAGGAGGAGCTTTCTCACACCCTCCTGTCTGCATGCCTGAGCTGAGGGCAGATGAATTCCAGGAAGTACTGTAAATGCTATATAAATCATCTGCCCTTACTCAAAATGGCCATGACTAGAAATGCTAGGAGGGATGTCACAAGTGATTTCTCAGCAAAATAAAGCATCGAGACATGAATGGATGGCTGAGTTTGCTTTAAATATTACAAATTAATTAAATTGTGTTTTCAGTTTGGTTGGCGCTCAGATACAGTTTAGTTCTGCCTTAAGTATTGCCTGGGATTAAAAGGTCTTTGCAGATGACACCAAGCTGTGCTGTGGAATAATGTCCTTACAGGACGTCTCCAATTTACAAGCCGACCTCAATGCACTGTGTAATTGGGCAACTATGTGACAAATGATATATCATCTAATGTTGATAAATGTAAGGTTCTGCACTTGGGGGCTAAGAATATGCATGCATCATACATACTAGGGGGGGTACAACTGGGGGAATCAATGGTGGAGAAAGATCTGGGGGTTCTGGTAGATCACAAGCTTAATAATGGCATGCAATGCCAAGCTGTGGGTTCTAAAACCCTCCCTTGTATTAAAAGAGGTATAGACTCCAGAGAGAGAAATCATTTCCCCCAGTACAAATCATTAGTAAGACCTCATCTGGAATATGCAGTTCAGTTTTGGGCTCCAATTCACAAAAAGAACATTGGGGAACTGGAGAAAGTGCAGAGAAGGGCAACCAAACTGATAAGAGACATGGAGGAGATCAGCTATGAGGAAAGATTAGAGGAACTGAATTTATTCTCTCTTGAGAAGAGGAGATTAAGGGGGAATATGATCTCCATGTATAATACATAAGGGGGGATATGATCTCCCATGTATAATACATAAGGGGGATATGATCACCATGTATAATACATAAGGGGGGATATGATCTCCCATGTACAATACATAAGGGGGATATGATCACCATGTATAATACATAAGGGGGGATATGATCTCCCTTGTATAATACATAAGGGGGGATATGATCTCCCTTGTATAATACATAAGGGGGATATGATCACCATGTATAAAACATAAGGGGGGATATGATCACCATGTATAATACATAAGGGGGGATATGATCACCATGTATAATACATAAGGGGGGATATGATCTCCATGTATAATACATAAGGGGGGATATGATCTCCATGTATAATACATAAGGGGAGATATGATCTCCATGTATAATACAAAAGGGGAGATATGATCTCCATGTATAATACAAAAGGGGAGATATGATCTCCATGTATAATACAAAAGGGGAGATATGATCTCCATGTATAATACATAAGGGGGGATATGATCTCCCTTGTATAATACATAAGGGGGATATGATCACCATGTATAAAACATAAGGGGGGATATGATCTCCATGTATAATACATAAGGGGGGGGATATGATCTCCATGTATAATACATAAGGGGAGATATGATCTCCATGTATAATACAAAAGGGGAGATATGATGTCCATGTATAATACATAAGGGGGGATATGATCTCCATGTATAATACATAAGGGGGGATATGATCTCCCATGTATAATACATAAGGGGGGATATGATCTCCCATGTATAATACATGAGGGGGGATATGATCTCCCATGTATAATACATAAGGGGGGATATGATCTCCATGTATAATACATAAGGGGGGATATGATCAACATGTATAATACATAAGGGGGATATGATCACCATGTATAATACATAAGGGGGGATATGATCACCATGTATAATACATAAGGGGGATATGATCACCATGTATAATACATAAGGGGGGATATGATCACCATGTATAATACATAAGGGGGGATATGATCTCCATGTATAATACATAAGGCGGGATATGATCTCCATGTATAATACATAAGGGGGATATGATCTCCATGTATAATACATAAGGGGGGATATGATCACCATGTATAATACATAAGGGGGGATATGATCACCATGTATAATACATAAGGGGGGATATGATCACCATGTATAATACATAAGGGGGGATATGATCACCACGTATAATACATAAGGGGGGATATGATCTCCACGTATAATACATAAGGGGGATATGATCTCCACGTATAATACATAAGGGGGATATGATCTCCATGTATAATACATAAGGGGGGATATGATCTCCATGTATAATACATAAGGGGGGATATGATCTCCATGTATAATACATAAGGGGGATATGATCTCCATGTATAATACATAAGGGAGATATGATCTCCATGTATAATACATAAGGGGGGATATGATCTCCATGTATAATACATAAGGGAGATATGATCTCCATGTATAATACATAAGGGGGGATATGATCTCCATGTATAATACATAAGGGGAGATATGATCACCATGTATAATACATAAGGGGATATGATCTCCATGTATAATACATAAGGGGGGATATGATCACCATGTATAATACATAAGGGGGGTATGATCTCCATGTATAATACATAAGGGGGGTATGATCTCCATGTATAATACATAAGGGGGGGATATGATCTCCATGTATAATACATAAGGGGGGATATGATCACCATGTATAATACATAAGGGGGGATATGATCACCATGTATAATACATAAGGGGGGATATGATCACCATGTATAATACATAAGGGATGATATGATCTCCATGTATAATACATAAGGGGGATATAATCACCATGTATAATACATAAGGGGGATATGATCTCCATGTATAAATACATCAGTGGTTCATATAGTGAACTCGGTGTACAGTTATTCACCCTGAGGTCATCACAGAGGACAAGGGGGCACTCTTTACGTCTGGAGGAAAAGATTTAATCTCCAAACTTGGAGAGGTTTCTTCACAGTAAGAGCTGTGAAAATGTGGAATAGACTCCCTCAAGAGTTGGTTCTGGTCAGCTCAGTGGATTGCTTTAAAAAAGTCCTGGATTCTTTCCTAGATACACAGAATATAACTGGATACTAACATTTATAGGCAACCTTGATCCAGGGAATATCCGATTGCCTCTCGGGGGATCAGGAAGGAATTTTTTCCCTGCAGGAGCAAATTGGATCATGCTTTGCTGGATTTTTTTCCTTCCTCTGGATCAACTGTGGGTGTAGGATTGTAACTTTTTTTTTTTTTTTTATGTGGTTGAACTGGATGGACTTTTGCCTTTTTTCAGGCAGACTAACTATGTAACTATGTAAGTAGTGGCTGTGCATACATTAATATTGAAGAATAAGGATAATATTTAGTGTCACTTTAAGGACGACCCCCCCACACCTACGTTCCCTAGTTGGGCAATACTGTCTGGCCTAGAACCTGCCTGTGATTGGACAAGAAGGTAACAACTAGCTGTATCAGTCCATGTAAGCAGTACATGGATTCATCCTATGGAGGTGCTCTGGGGGCCCCTGATTTCGGTTGTATTTACAGCCTTGAAAATATGTAATCATAAAACATGACCGGCACAATTTAAAGGGGAACTCTAAATGTTTCTATCTCTCTTGTCTTTACTGTAGGTATCGGGGGTACATTATCGTTTTGACTTTTTTGTTTTACACCGGCTATCACTTGTCAAGGAAGCCCCTCAGTGTGGTAAAGGTGAGTAGTGAAGAGTACCTGTATGTTAAATCTGACCTCCAGCCTTCCCTCCAGTCTTGCACAGTTGTACCGGCTCCTCTCCTGGACTGAAATGTCTTACTCTGATTTCACTGCACACTGTGAGCTTCTCATAATGTGCTTTAGAAGGTGCAGCAAGTCAGATAGAACCTGCCTCATTTCCTGGCTGGAGGACGTCCAACATCATCTAGCTCTTTCCTCCCAGCCTGACAATCTATGACCCACCCTTTTCATTAATTGGATTTCAGTTTTTAATTGTGGATTGTCAACATCACATGTAGGCATTGCCTAGGGTGCTCTGCCTAGAAACTCCAACTTCTTCAGACTAATACTGCCCACTAAGGCATTTTAATATGTGCCGAACTCCTCCCAACTCCTTGCATCAGGACTTGAAGGCTCTTGAGTGGAATGTGGGGGCAGGGTGCTGTAATGTTCACTGTAAACTATGCAGGCCTCTGCCACCAGCCACGATCTGCCTGCATTGCATAGAGAAGCACAAAGACCCAGTGATAACATGTCTGGGTCTAAAATAATCTATATAATGGAAACAGGTTTTATTTAAAAA
The DNA here is from genome assembly GCF_062004578.1 of Staurois parvus. NCBI lineage: Eukaryota > Metazoa > Chordata > Amphibia > Anura > Ranidae > Staurois > Staurois parvus. Next base: position 4,089,743 of record NW_028318467.1, on the reverse strand, counting down.
TGTCATTAGGATGTTGATAAGAGGGAAGGCAAAATATAAGCAGATTAAATGTCAGCTTCAAATAGTTGTCCAAATGTGTTATCTTTTTAACTATAGGTTCTGATAGGAGGTCCTAAAGAGACATTCCACCTTTTCACCAGAAATGCAAAGAAAAAACACATTTCGGCATTTTCCCGTGTTTTTAGCTTTTTTTGGTCAAAAAAGTCCAAAAACGCTGGTTTGCGGTGTTTTACCGTTTTATCAGTGTTAGAGCATTTTTACAGCTAAAAAACTCCTCTAGAGACCCACTAGTTCTGGGTTTTTTTTCCAGCCAAAAAACATCCCAGTCTAAAAACATTGATTACAGTCTATGTGTGCATGGAGACATAGGATAACATGCTGGGGGGTTTACTAGCTGTAGAAAAAATGTCAAAAGCCAAAAACAGCCTCTGTAAAAACGTCCCGTGTGCATGAGGGCTAACCCCCGGTTCACATATATGCAGCCGTGCGGGCCGCGTTTTGCGCAGGCATGAGAGTCCATTCATTTGAATGGACTCCAGTGCCCCGGCACATGCAGGGAAGAAGTCCCTGCACTTCTTTGGAAACCGCAGCCCACACGGGAACCTCAGTCTCCAATGCAAGTGGTGTGTTGATAGAATTAATGGCACCCGCCGGCCGGCCCGCATTCTTCTGTGTGGTCGGTGCGGCTGCATGGATTTTTGTGCGGATCCACAGCGGCACCACCCGCACAGATGTGAACCTAGCCTTACAGCTTCTTTCCTGAAGTTGCTGCGAGCCGCACTCCACATCATAGCAATTCCAGCTTCTATTTTGTTCCGTACATATATGAGTTTCTTTGTGTAATGGCTGACAAACTGGCAGTTCCACATTCTCATTATTTCAAATGCAGATTGTAAATGTTTCCCCTAGTCCTCTGCTAAGTATCCGGGGAATGTGGTTAGCATCCCTGCTTATGACTGCTGAGATCAGCCTATTTAGTCTTCTAGGGAAGAAGCTGTTTTCCTGCTGCCCACACACCTTACAATCTGCTGGAATTCCAGGCTACACCTAACTAATTGTAAAAATGCTCCCTCCTGGCTCCTCACACCTATTGAGACTAAGCAGTGTAGGAAAGGTCTGTATACTTCTTTTCAGCCGGTCCGGTCATGTGATCCCCTGTGTCAGTCAGCACCAACTACAGGGCAGAGGAGAGAGCCCTCTACAATAGCTGGCTGTGCCTAGAAGTGGTGATGTCACCCATAGGCTTCCTATGCCCCACCCATTGTGGGCGCTCCCTCCTCTCCCCTGCAGCCAGCGCTGGCTAACACATGAGATCCGATCACATGACCAGACCAGAACGGCCTGAAATTAGATACATATACAAATCTTTTTTGCATAGGTGTCAGGCGGGGGGAAGGGACATATTTAAGAATAGTTAGGGTTATTTTACTTTAACTTTCTGTGCTTCTCACAACATTTAACCGCTTTGCGCCTCCTGGCCCTTTAAGAGTTTTAGAAGCTGGGAGGCAGGTGGGGTTTTAGGGTCATGTGACCGCCATGATTCACGGTCACATGATTGGAAAAGGTCCCAATCGCAAGAGGAGATCGGGACTTTTCCGTGAGTCACGGACATATGTGCTGGGAACGTTCAGGGTGCGCGCTCTCAGCACATATGTATTTTCTAATGGCACGCAAATATGTGGCTGCTCTGCGTCAAGGTCCAGATGCCGAGAGGCCACATATTTGCGTGCGCTCGGCATCAAGGGGCTAAAAAAGCTTCTACTTAAGAAAGACTTTAATTACAAACTGTACACAGAAACAACATCTTTCAAAGATGAATCTGATCACATTCATATATACAGTATATTGAAAAGAGAAGTAGGAGGAAAAAAGTTTCCCAGTGAGTTCAGAGTGTTCCCTTCGCACTGAACCGTCATGCATATCACATGTTTGTCAGCTGCCCCCCCCCCCCCCCCCCCCGGGTCGCCTGTAACAATGGTGAGAATGGAATTACAGCTAAATACAGCGGAGCCATCTACACCCACCAATGTACCTTCATGGAGAGTCATGGGGAGTCAAATCACCAACATTGAGAGTCATGGGGAGTCAAATCACCAACATTGAGAGTCATGGGGAGTCAAATCACCAACATTGAGAGTCATGGGGAGTCAAATCACCAACATTGAGAGTCATGGGGAGTCAAATCACCAACATTGAGAGTCATGGGGAGTCAAATCACCAACATTGACAGTGTGCCACTGTCAATGTTCGTAAAGTGGAACTAAAGGGAAGGACGCTTACCTTCCCCATGCTCCCTCGCCTTCCCTGTCACCTTCTTCCCCTGTGTGCCAGGTTTCATCCATTTTCATTGGCTGGCATGGGATGATGTCACTCCTGCGCATGCACAGGAGCTAGTCACCCCGGCACACCGATTCAGCCCGGCTGCTGTAAGCTGAACTGCGCGTGATTTCACTGCACACTGTGAGCTTCTCATAATGTGCATTAGAAGTCAAATGGAGCCCATCACATTTCCAGACTGGAGGATGTCCAGCATCATCTAGCTCTTTCCTCCCAGCCTGATTGTCCCTGGCCTGCTCCTTTCATTCATTGGATTTCAGTTCTTTCACCCAGGAAGGGTCAGCATCACTTGTAGGTGTTACCTAGGGCAGTCTGCATGCAAATACAGCCTGCCTAGGAATGCTTACTCCTCTAGACTGACCGTTGTCTATTAACACCTTCCCGCCCGACCTATAGCAGAATGACGGCTGGGTGGGATACTTCTCCTTCTGAGTGGGCGTCATATGGCGTCCTGTCAGAAGGTGCCGCGAGCCACGCAGCTGCGCGATCTGTTGCTGGCTGTGTCCATGGGACACAGCCAATGACAGATTCCTATGCTGGCCCGTTGCCAGGGTCATGTGACCGCTGCAACCAATCACAGCAGATCACATGACAATTGTATACAATCGATGGCTTCCTTTCATGCCATCCACTGTATACAACTTTGTTGTTATTGGTCAAAGCAGTCACATGGTACAGACAGGGCCAATCACAGCCCATCTGTATCATGTGATGAGCTTTGCCCAACTACAGCTAATCACAACAAAAGACTGAATGTTTCATTCAGTAACAATGGTTGCAAATATCAATGAAATACATTGGTATTAGCAATCATAATGTATAAAAAAAAAAACTCCTGATCACTTACCCAGAGTAGTTCATTGTTACTATGGTAATATTCTATTGCTCTTGTCGTAGTGTGTTGAAAACAAAGTATTTTTTTAAAAATGTAAGAAAAAAGAAAAAAAAATTAACTTGTTATTTTTATTTATTTACAAACGAAGAAAAACGCATTTTTTTTCAAACGTTTTGTGGGGGTTTTTTTGTTTATTTAGCAAAAAATAAAAACTCAGTGGTGATTAAATACTACCAAAAAGCTCTATTTGTCTGAAAAAAGAAATTATACAATTTTTTTATGGGTACAGTGTTGCATGACCACACAATTGTCATTCAAAGTGTGACATCACTGAAAGCTGAAAATTGGCCTGGGCAGGAAGGGGTGAAAAGTGCCCGGTATTGAAGTGGTTAAAGCATCTGTATAACTCCTACCAAGAGCCAGCCCACTGCTTACATCAGGAGTGAGGGCTTTTAAGAGGAGGACTGAGGCAGGGTGCTGTGATGTTTTCAGGAAGCTATGCCCCTCCCGCCAGCCATGATCTGCCGGCATTGCCTAGAGAAACAAAGAGAAAATGTGATGATATCACTGGGTCTCAAATAGGGGAAGTAATGAAAACGGAAACGTTTTATATAAAGTTTTTTAATATGTTAATGAGGTGGAAAAAGAGGAGGAATCAGGGAAGGCAAAAAAATTAGCAGATGAAATTATTATTATTATACAGGATTTATATAGCGCCAATAGTTTGCTCAGCGCTTTACAATATAACGGGAGACAATACAGTTCAATACAAAAGGGTTAGGAGGGCCTGATCCTTGGAGCTTACAATCTAAGAGATTAAATTTCAGCTTTAAACATTTTCATCACTTACTACAAGCCACTTGTGTGTTTGTAGTAAGACAACGACGCTTGCAACATTGTGCATGTAAAGTGTGGCAGCACAGAGCACAATCATATGCGCTAACCCACATCAACCAACCAAAAATTCATTTATTAATTGAGCCAATTTCAGAGAACTGACTTTTGATTGTTTCCTATAGGTCAGGGCACATTGCACATTATCCTGGCTCTTTACACAGCCGTTGTATATTAATAACCTCTTGTTTTGTGCATACAGGGTCAGCTGCATCGAAATTGCTCTGAATTTCCCAACCCTCCAGCAAACCTCTCTGAAAATGACACCACATGGTGTAACTGGGCTCCGTTCGGTAAGTGGGAATATATATGAGCCTCATACTGATGATATCTGTGCTAATAAAACTTTTCATCTAGTTTTTTTCATTCTCGGGCTTTGCCTTAACTTGCATTGTGCATCACACGTTAACCTGTGCGGTGTTAAGGCATCCCACTCATTTTGAATAGGCCAACACACAGGAACGGATTAAAAAAATGGACATTCGGCATTTTTGCTGAACACCATGCATTACTTTGTGCTGAGGTCACTGCCAAGCATGTGCATCAGAACTGTGTTGCCTTAGTACATCGGGGTGCCATTGCATGAATGACACCAAAATGTGCTAACGCACATAATGTGCCATGCAGTAAGGTGCGTGGTACCATAACGCGTCCAATCACAAAGGTTTGTTTCAGTTATACCTCTTCTGCTGCTGGGATTGCAGAATTCTGCTAATAGTCATGGATGTTTTTGGCTTCTTCATTGTTCTCTGTTCATCTGTAGGCATATGGCCAAGGGGTTTTGTAGTAGGGTGGGGGGAACCTGCTGGGGAACTTACAGACTAGCTCCCCATCAGGCCTGCCTGGCTGATGATTGACAGTACATGGCAGCGGGCGTATCCATTAGGGATGCACCAAAATTTTAGTGGCGAAAACATGTTGGCCGAAAACACCCCTTTCGGCTGTTGGAAGATATGAAAAAAAGCACTGATACAGGTGCCGAAAAAATCCCGCCACTGGCGCCCCTCACGGCCGCGCGCCTGCCGCTGCTGCTCCTGGCCGCCGCTCGGTAGTTCTCAGTCTTACCTGAGAGACCATTGAACGATCCCGGCGCTGGGCATAGAGATTAATGAAGGAAAGATGGCCTCCACTCATCTCTATGCCCTTGGAGGACCCAAGCGATGTCACTTCCGGCTCTGGACATTTTTTTTTAAAGCACTAGATCAATGCTTTTTTTTTTGATCTAATGCTTTACATTGCAGAGGAGAGATGTGGGGTCTTATCCTTTATTAAATTCCCCTGAACATATGTTGGTGGAGTGTTAGACCCCAGGATAGGTGGATAACAAAATAAGGGGGTTTACCTTTTTAGAGGCAGCTCTGTTTCCTAAATGGTTCCTGGAGAAGTCAGAAGTGCATTAAAAAAGATGAGAGCACCAGAAGACTTGATTGACTCCAGTAAGAGTTTACTGATCACAACAAGGAGTGGAAAATCCAACACATTTCAGGGGCCTAACACTCCCACTTCAGGGCTAAGAAAAGAACAGCATAAAATAAACTGAAAATCTAAAAATACAAACCCTTTCATATATATTGCTAATAACCTGATATAAATAAAAGCATTTAATATATAATAAACGATCCCTATAACCATATGGTTAAAACCAAATAGTCCTTGTCACAAAGTGAGACCTTCCTGCCGTAAAATGTCACTAGAGCTCTGAATGGGACTAAGCTTTCCGGCATTCTAAATATATGTGTAGCGTTACCCCCCGCAGGGGACACTTGATAATGCTTGTTCCCAGTGGTTGCCCTGACCTTGCAACCCTCTCAACACCTCTGACCCTCTGGGTTCAGGTATATTTCAGCAGTATGGAATAATAGTGCAAGTGACACAATTATTTAGTAACACCTCTATATTAGACTTGTTCAAAAGAGTAGAAACATTAACAGGTTATACAATCATGAGTAGTAAGCTTCAACACTAGCTGCAAGAGGGGGAGGAAAAGGCTTGTTGACTTATCAGCTCTCTCTATGCCATCAACGCTGCAAGGAGGCATGCATAGAATTAAGTAAATGTATAGATATAAGTACCCTAAATTGAATAACAATGGCCTTAGAAGAAAAAAGGTCCCTTTTAAATAGAGATTGTGATTTGAGCCCTGTAATGTTTAAAGTTCCCGATACGGTGGTGTTCTGTCTTCTGCTAGCAATGTTGGGGCCCATAAGCATTAGTGAGTACTGGTAATTCATTGAAGTTAAACAGATAAGCCCTGGTACTGCTCAAAGCAAAGGTCTCCTGGTAACTGAGATGTAAAAGTGTCTGCATGCAATGTCTCTAGAGTGATGACAGAAAGAGGTTGAGCAGCCACCTGCTCACCTATCCTATGGATAGCATGGCCTCCTAGGAACAGAGTTCTTGCCCAGGCTTTTGACTGTTTGCAGGGATATGCAGAGTTACCTGAAAGCCTGTCAGTGCAGAGAGCAGAAATGTCTGTGGGAAGACTGGGACAGTCCAAATGCTGAGAAGCTGATGGGATCCTGTTGTGGCAATTGGTGTCACTGTGCTGAACTAATGTGCAGAGTCCCAAGTCAGTAGGCAAGCAATTTGTTTCTGGAGGAGAACGGCAGTCCCCCTGTGTTCTGAATCCCACACCGAGAGAGAGAGAGAGAGAGAGAGAGAGAGACAGTCCCTTGCTGTAGAATATATCTGCTGTCCCAGCATCCTTCTGGTTCACCAGCTCTGGTAGTTGTAGTTCAATCAGCACTCAGAAATACAGTATGTATTGGCTGTAGGACTACAGGTCCCTAGATCCTCTGCTGTCTCTGCTGTGGAAGAACTGGATCCACTCTGCTAATAGGAAGTGGTGTAGCAGTCCCAGTACTGGGCAATAGGGAGAAAGGAGTAACCATAGTCACATCTGTAAATGTCCCTGAAAGACATAATGATCTATCCAGCACCTGGCTACATCTGTAATACATTCAGCCTCTTTAATGACTTGTAGACCTTTTATTATACATATTTTTTTGTTACTTGTTTATCAGAAGAAAGGTTAAAAGTAAATTAGGACAATACATGTGTGTGTTCAGTAGTTTTTCACGTTGAACAAATAATATGTCAGCAGAGCAACAATCTAGACAGACATTTTTCTTTACCAATGCCAACACATATGGATGGGAGGAAAAGAAGAACAATGGGCCATTGGGCAAAAGTTTCCAAGAAAGGCTGACTATTATCCTATGTATGCGTTGCCACTGAGGTGAGCGATGTTCATGTAGACCGCACAGAGTCTGATGGATAGTTAAACCTGTAGGAAAGAGGGACGGCAGACACAAGGGGGTTTATTTACTAAAGCTGGAGAGTCCAAAATCAGACTCCCTTCTGCATAGAAACCAATCAGCTTCTAACCTCAGCTTGTTCAATGAAGCTTTGGCAATGAAACCTGGAAGCTGATTGGTTTCTATGCAGAAGGGAGTCTGATTTTGGACTCTCCAGCTTTAGTAAATAAACCCCAAGGCATCTAATGCCCTCCGGCTTCCATATTAAAGTGAAGGATTGGATTATAATGCCATGAATGTATTTACCTGTTGGCACAAATGGGATATTAGCAACCATTGATCATCCTTTGTGTTGCTCATTTATGGTCCCTCATCATTGAAGCCCAACAATGAATCATTTAATTTACACACAATTCGCAGATAAGCGGCTTGTGTAAAGGTTGCAAACTGCATTAATCACTTTTCCTTTTTAAGTGGCTTCCTATTGCCCTGGTCACATGATGCTTGAGTAATCACAATTGAGTTTCTCATCATGCCTCTGGTGACCGACACCTACCCCTAAGATGAGTGTTATTTGAAAGTTCTTCAAAATGTAGTTTTCTTTTCGCATTTGATTTTGGTACTAGTAGATTTTACTGAAGGAAAGCCACTTACCCTGTCGTTTCAAGAAAAAAAATTCCATTCTGCTCCTTCGAATTTGTGGTAGAAAAAGAATGTCAATTTGACCCCATTAATGATTAGAAGATTGAACGAATGTTCTTAAAACAAAAAATCGTGAACAAAATTCAACTAGTGTATGGCCGCAGACATTAATTACAGGGTGGTCAGAAGATCTTACCTGTTGGTTTATCACTTGTTTGAAATGATATTCACATTACAGCTTTTAATATATGGGATTTTAGAGATTGGGTTTACATTTACTCTACATGAAGGTGTGAGGGCGACATTAATGCCTCTGGGATAGATCTGTAGTATTCCATAATTAGTCTTTTGCATATCCTAGGATCAGCATAGTAACTATTTCCTCTGTGCTATTTAAATCAATGCGTAATAATTGCTATTTGTAATGTCAGTCTTGAACTTCTCTTTAAATTCTCTTTTGTTTGGAAAATCTTAAGACGAGACCCATAGTTGGCATGTGACTAAATCTTCGTGGAAAATCATTTTTCTGTGAGGTCACACATGTCGGATACTTTCAAAATTTCCTTTGTTGGAAAATATTTTGTATTTCTGGTTTGTATATATAGTACATTCTAAAGATATGTAAAATACAGGGCTACCTATTACAACAAGGTAAGTAGTTTTTTTTTCCAAAGTGTGTTTTGCATCCTAAAGCCTGGACAAACTCTACCATAATTCTTTCTAAAATGAGCAACATTATAGCTTAATTTGGCTGCTGCTAAAGAAATAATGTATATAAAGAATATAAATTTGGTCTTTTCAATTTAGATGGTCCCAATTACAAAGAACTTCTGGGGTCTCTGGACACGGCGTTTCTATTTTCGTACGCCATTGGCATGTTCCTAAGGTCAGTATATGAAGATATCACTGAGGAGATTTTGACAAATACTAACAATAATCAGATATGCTATAGTAAACCAACAAACCTGACCTAAATTGGAAAAAATACTAATATTGTGAGCCCAGCAAAGATCAGACACCAGTTAAAGAATGTGACCCAACTGTGTGTGTGAAAGTACTTGTTTTTGTTGCCAATTACTGCCTACCAGTATACTAATTCTAGAGGACAACTCATCTGTACTCTGTCCCAAATAAGAAATAGGTATGTAGGTATGTGTTAGTAGAGAGATGGATCCAGAGTAGATAGAAACCAGGAGCCAAAATCCAACTTTTAGAGGCAGCTATATGTCAGCTGGGGTATTTGTAGACCCTGAGTTATAGGCTTGTACCTTCAGGCGTGTCAGGGCTCCAGGTATGACCAGAGGTGTGTGGACTGACACAGGGAAACGCAGGCTTCAGGAGTGATGTATAAGAATATAATTTATTAGGAACTACACAAGTATACAACGCACAGTACAAACAAAACCAAACCTCCAACTAATGTCAGTATGTTCAGGAGCACAGACAGGCGTAGTCAGGCTGGAGAGGTAGAGTGGTCAGGCAGGCCGGGTCAGGAACAATCGGGCAGACAAGGTACAAACGGAGCAGGCAGGAGAAAGGTCAGGAATAGCCGAGGTCAGTGCAGGCGGAGTTTGATCAGTGTCAGTGAAGCAGGGGAAACAGGCAGGCAGGCAGAAGACAGGACCAGGTACAGGGGCTCATGGGAAACAAACACCAAGGCACTGACAGCAGGCCTGACCATTGCTTAATACACCTCCTGCAATCAGCCTCAGGTGATGGCTTGATTGCAGGAGTGAGATTCTGGCTGTTGAGAGCACCCGTTGGCCAGCACTGGTACTGCAGCCCAAAAGGCAGGTGAGCCCCAGCACCACCTGTGCTGAGCCTATTCCTGACAAGGCGATTGACAAGCTTTTGAGGACACGTCGTTGGGCACCTCTCCTATATCGCTATCTGAATCTTTGAGTTTTAATTTCTTTTTTGCTACTTTCCAAAGGTAATGGACCTCTTCTCCCTTACAGAGAAATCACTCTTTGCTTAAAAGAGAAGTGCGGGTTTTGAAAAAAACATACAAACATGTATACTCACTTAGGTGGATGAAGCAACAATCCGATGCGGCATCTGTCCCTTGGTGCCTTTACACCGAGAACTGATGAATCAAAGGCCACTGATCGCACAGTTCTCAGTCTTCAGTGAACAGAGAGCCAGTGAATGTCAGTTACTGGCTTTTAGTTTAACCTTCCAGGGTTCACTGGAGCGTTGAGCTGTGGATGGGGCAGGGCAACTAGCTCAGGCTCCCAACAGTGCGCCAAGAGGTTGATCCAGCTGCCCGTCAGGCATCTGGGTGAATCAACATTAAAGTTGGGATCCCTCCAAAGTCTGGACCAGCTAAGTGACGTTAGCCAACAGCGGATTTAGCCCGCTGTCAGTTGAATACGGGTCACAGGAGTGCAGAATGAAGTTTCACCCTACTTCTCCTTTAACTAATTAATATTTTTTTATCTTTGAATTCTTTTATAAACTCTTCAATCAATTCCTTCACTGTCTTCTAATACCACAATATAAGCAGTGCATCTGTATCTGAAGTGCATTTTATCTGAGTGCACCCTCGATAAAACCTTGGGAGCCATACTTGGACTTCACTCCATGAGGATGACCAGTAATCTGGTTTTGAGCACTGGTTCGTGCTTGGATGATTACCTCAGCACTTTGTTCAACATGTGTAGATAACCACAGGGTGCCATACAGGTCAAGGGATGTGGTCCATCCCTATGAAACAGACCCTGAAAACCCCTTCAGGGGTATGCCCACTGTGACGGACAAATCCTGGACTCTATCTAATGACCAGCAATATACAGTAGACAAGGTCACCCTGTATCTCTGACTGGGGTTATACTTGGAATATACAGTGCTCACTGTACAGTGCATAATTTTAAATCTTCGCGCTAAAATTCAACCACTCAAGCTTATCCTCAGATGGAAAACCAGGTGTTACATCACACCACTGGTCAAACACTTCAATGCCACTTCAGCCTAGAGCCTTTATTGGGTACTCGGGCTCTTCCTCCTGCCCTTCACCATGAGGACTTTACTATCGGACAGTACATCTGAGTTGCTGTGTACTCCTTCCAGACACTCTATAACCTACAGTGTAAGTACCTCACAGAGGAATACCCTCACCCATAGCTATGGTGAACATTTGTCCTGCTAAAGGCTCACAAGCACATGAAACCTCAGAGTGATGATTCTTTCCTTACACTGGAGCACAACACACCTGTCTTCTGACTTTTGCTCCATTTCACGCACTCAACAAGCACCCTACTTGACAAAAGCAGATTTTTCTGCATCTATGACACAATTCCTCAGACAGCTAATGACTTTAATACAGCCATCTCTGTTCAGGACCAGAAAATGCTAGGCCCCTTCTCCAGCATCTCCATCTCTACCTGAGTTGGATCCAGATATGCCTGGCCTAGAAGAGGTGGGCACAGAAGGAAACAAGGAGGACACAATGGAGGAGGCCGTGGAAGATTCCTCACTCCCATACTCCTATACACTTAAAGCGATTGTAAAGGTTCATTTTCTTTTTGTAAAATAACAAACATGTCTATACTTACCTACTGAGTGCAGTGGTTTTACACAGAGCAGCCTGGATCCTCCTCTTCTCGGGTCTACCACTGGCTCTCCTGGCTCCTCCTGTCTGTCGGGTGCCCCCACAGCAAGCAGCTTGCTATGGGGGCGCCCGCTGCTCTGTGTGTCCATTCACACACTAAGCCAATGAGGAGGCAGAGACCTGGGACAACCGCGGCTGCTATTCACATTGCTGGATCGTGATGAAGCTAAGATAGGTATTGAGGGGGCTGGGGGCACTACTACACACAGAATGTAAAAAACCTTCAGCCTTTACAACCACTTTAAAGCTGTGGTTTCATGCAATATATTTGCTAATGTGGGCATGCTCACTTATGCTATGCGCAAAAGCCTTTGCATTTTAGTACTTGATTTTCTTCCATCTTGCCTTGTCCCTTTGGGTACAAAAAGATCGGCAAAATGTAAAAAAATTCCCTGTTCATAAACAAATCGTATGGACAGTCTGACGATTGGATCGCTCCATAAAACGATTTTCACTCCTTCGAAAATCATTGCTGAACTCTATTGAATGGAAAAGAGTTCACAAATAAGTGATCTGTTGCAGTAATTGATCCTACCATCTCAGCCCTAAACAAACATCTTGCTGTACCAACTGAAGATGTTCCTTCATTGAAAGATCCTATAGATAAGAAGTTTGAGATGCTCTTTAACCTGGCAGGCCCAGCAATGTAGCAAATTTCAAAGTAATAACATAAAACTTTTATTGCATTTCAACTTTACTAGGTTGTTTAGAGTAGATAAAAGAAATGACAAGGCTATTAGGTTATCAAACATTTCAGAGGCGTATAAAGTAATGAGTGTTTTCCCCCTGATCATTCTTAAAAATGTTTATGAATTTGGCAGAACATTAAACCTGGATTACCTCACTTCTGCAACTCCATTCTTTCAGTAATATCCAGGGGCGGACTGACAACTCATGGGGCCCCCGGGCAATAGGGGATCATGGGGCCCCTGTGTCCTTGCCCAAACTGAAAAAAGCCTATGAAAAAGGTACCAGGGGCATCTCATGGGGCCCCCTACTGACTCCGGGCCCTCGGGCAGTGCCCAAGTTTCCAAATGGTCAGTCCGCCCCTGGTAATATCTGACCACTGTCCTTGACAGTGCTGGGCTGAGATAGGCCCTGGCCCAACATGCATAGAAGCCTATGTTTGTGATGTGATTAAACATTGCTATAGGTAATCATTTTAGGATATTTTTCAATCTGGTATTCTCCTGTGCCAGAACAAAGCCAGCTCCATGAAGACAAGGTTTGACCAGTTTAGTTTGGAAGAACTCCAGTGCCCTGCACAGATCCCTGACCTCAGCTCTACTGAACACCTTTTAGATGAATTGGAACACCAATTGAGAGATGGGTCCAACGTCAGTACATGACCTCACAAATCAGCAAAACTTTCCAAAGACATACTCCAAAATCTTGCGAAAAACCTGCCAAAAGAGTGGAGTTTTTAAGGGGGCAACTCCATATTAATGGCCATGGTTATGGAATGAGATGCCTAACAAGCTCATATAGGTGTTATGGTCAGGTATCCACTAGCATTTGGCTTTATAGTCTTGTCTATTCTACCTTCTCTTTAGGGAAAGGCTATTTCCAATATCCAAAAATTCTCCCAGTTCCCTTTTGGTTCCCTTAGGCAGAAATGTCCCTTCAAAGGGTTTATTCCAAAACACAAGCATTAATTCATGATCATGTTTAGCCTTCTGATTAAGAACTGTTAGCTGCAAAGTGCATTAAAGTGTTACTAAACCCAGGACCCTGCATTAACTATATCACAGTACACAGAACATGGAAATGCAATTATTGTAGTTAATATAAACTGCTAAATACCTTTTCTCATCAGCAGTTAGAGCAGTCTTGTGACTTCTATCAGTGTCTGGCCGAGCTCTTGTTAAAGCTTGTTGGAGTTTTTATTCTCCTCTCACTGCCCTATGAGATTGCATGACCCCTGACCCTCTGTATGGACAGTGCTAATTGTCCCTGTGCTGATCACATGCACCCTCCCAAGAAAAAGAAAAAACTCTCTAGCAATACACACCAAACTGAGCATATGCAGAGTGTTCCCAAGGCTCTGTTCTATCAGGAGGTGAAATGGGAATGTGGAAGAAGGGGAGGATCAGAGAAGACAGGATTAAACACCCTTTTACACAATGTGGAATATTAACCCCTTAAGTTCCACAGTGAGTATAACAAGCATGCTCTACTGCATATACAGACTGATTGTACTGTTGTGGGTTTAGTAACACTCTAAGACATTCTCTGCCACCTGCTTTATTTGTGTCCATTTTCAATAAATGATCTCAATCTCTGCATCTCTCTATGGACTGTTAGTATTTGCTTTTATCCAGCCCTCGGGGAATTGTTCCTCCCACTGTCAGCAACAGTGTGGCATAGTTCCTGACACTGACAATGGGGCACTATTCCTCCCACTAACATCAATGATGCGGCACTTCTTCCATTGATACCATCGATGGTGTACTTTTCCTCCCACTGACACCAATGATGGGGCACTATTCCTCCCACTGACACCAATGATGGGGAAATATTCCTCCCATTTACACCAATGATGGGGCACTATTCCTCCCATTGGCACCAATGATGGGGCACTATTGCTCCCATTGATTTCAATGATGGGATACTATGACTCTCATTGATACCAATGATGGGGCACTATTGCTCCTATTGATACCAATGATGAGGTACTATTCCTCCCATTGACACCAATAATGGGGCACTATTCTTCCTATTGATTCCAATGATGGGGTATGACTCTAATTGATACCAATGATTGAGCACTATTCCTCCCATTGACACCAATGATGGGGTACTATGACTGTCATTGATACCAATGATGGAGCACTATTCCTCCCATTGATTCCAAAGATGGGGCACTATTCCTCCCACTGATACCAATGATGGGGCACTATTCCTCCCACTGATACCAATGATGGGGTACTATGACTCTCATTGATACCAATGATGGGGCACTATTGCTCCCATTGATACCAATGATGGGGCACTATTCCTCCCATTGATACCAATGATGGGGTACTATTCCTCCATTGATACTAATGATGGGACACTGTTTACTCCCAGTGATTTCAGGACATTTTCTTTTCTCACTGGTCACAGTCCGGCCCCCCTAAAGTTTGTTTAGAAAATTTGTAGAACCCTGGTTTAGAGGATCAATATTTAACTGCAGAAACCTGAAATATGATATTTGATGGTATTTTCAGCAGAGGCGTGAACTATAACATTTATCTCCCAAAACAATGACATGAATAATGCTGACACAGCATGCTTTTATTTTCATGATGAAACCTGGTAATTGTAATTTACTGTAAATAACTCCTAGTATGATCTAGTTTTAAATGGCTGAATTGCCTTTTGATTTTTCATAGCTTTATGTAATTAGAAACAATTCAGAAGTATAATTAAATGAATGAGAAAGTCCTCTTGAAACAGTAATTATGTCTTTTACATAAATAAAGGAAATTACTGTTTTCCTATGCTTTTCAAGGCTCTAAATCAGTGGTTTTCAACCTTGGTGAGACCAGGGCGCAGTAAATTCTTACAAAACCTTCCATGCCCCAAAAGGAAAAAAAAGCTTTTACTCATACAATAAAAGTATGGGAATGTAAAATATGTAATTACAAAGTAATAAGAAGTGACCAGTGGTTGAGAACTACTGGTATGGAGCATAGAGGCCGGGAGTGTGTAACATGTAACACAGTGTACAGAATGCAGCAGTTGGGATTATGGGACACGGCGCCCCTTACATTGCTGTGTGGGAAGAAAATTCTATGCTTTTGGTGGTCAGTGGGAGGAAAAATGGCTGGTGTCACTGATCAGTAGGAAAAAAATTAGCTGTCAGAGGGAACAAAATTTCTCAGCGTCATAAGTCAGTGGGAGAAAAAGAGCCATTGGTCAGTAAAAGAAAGTAAAAATAAGACCCATTATCAATGATTGGAAAAAATGATGCTGTGTCAGAGATGGAGGAAAAAATGATCCAGTGTCAACATGAGAAACCTATTCCCCAGCAGAATTTTTTTTTAGATAAAAAAAATCATAGTATGTCTAGCTCCAGTAATTACATATGCTCAGGACATAAGCTGAAGATACACTAGAAAAAAGGGTGGGACTAGCTATACAGAGCATCATCCAGCTACGGAGTGAGGAAGGGATAAAATGATTAAAAGGCAAACACACAAGGCATGTGTAACAAGACTGTCCATAAAGAAGGTGCAAATGTAAGGCCTTTTTGTTTAATGAATCAGTGGGGTTTAAATAGCTCCTTAGGGTTAGAGAAGCTCTTTTTCAACCATCCTGAACCTATCCTTGTGCCCAAAAATTACCCCTCATTAGTCTCATAACTTTTAAATTTTTTAACAGAAAGGAAATAGGCAGTGAAATAAAAGGATAATAAAAATGAAAAGTGATAGCACACACACAACGATCAAATACACAAAAAATAAAAATGAAAACACAAAAAAAAGTTTTTTAGTTTTTTGTTGTTTTTTTTTTTTTTAAGAAAATTTTGGCAAAGCAGTTATTTAATGGTAAATTTTGCCAAATATACTCTACTTACCCCTAATAAGAACAACTGCACACCATAGACCAACTTGTTACTCTCTTCAAACCATTAATTCTATCCCTTGAATTGAGGCTTTAAAACCATCATTTGCTCCACAGAGCAGCCAGAATAGATTTATCGTTGGTATGAGAGAGATCACCATGTAGTGAATAGGAAGCTCCTGCTATTTACCAGTTTTCTCATATTGGAAGACCATAGAGAACATGTCTTTGAAAGAATAAAGTCATCTTTTTTTACTTGTTATTTATTGCTTTCGTTTGTTTGCAGTGGTATCTTTGGCGAACGCCTTCCGTTGCGCTATTATTTGTCCGGTGGTATGTTCATCTGTGGTGTGTTCACAATTTTCCTGGGACTGGGCTTTTATTGGAACATTCATGCCCTCTGGTACTATATCCTCTTCCAGGTAAGATCATAATATCAAAGAGCAATACCAGTATGCAAAATAACCAGAACGGACTAGATCACCATTATAACATTGTTAGGTTTTTGGCACAAAGAACAGTAGTATTGCCCCACATGCCCTGACCCATAACATTAGTCTAACCCTTGAGGTGGCCATATACTGAACAATCTTACTGTACAACCTCCTTTAGATCTTCCATTAACTTCAATCAGAAAAAACTATAGCTTATTCCTTTAAAGTCTAACCAAAACCTCTGAAATACTGGACTTGTCTTATTAGTGCCAACAGTATCTGGTATAAATCCTTACAATCCTGTGACAGCATCAGACTAATTCAACTTTGTCCATTTGGCGTTAAGAGATTTACAGGACTTTCTATGGAAAATGTAATGTTTATGTCACTGATCTTTCCATGAAAAATAATTTAAAATGATGGCTAAACCTTCACTTATCTATTTCAATTTGTGATGCTTCCTTATGGTAGGTCAGCTCACTAATTCAGTTTTTTTAATGTTTTCATAGATCTTAAATGGTCTGGCTCAGACTACGGGATGGCCATCTGTAGTAGCCTGCATGGGGAATTGGTTTGGTAAAGGAAAGTAAGTTATTATTAAAGCTGTGTCTATTTCCTGGGTGTATGCTTCAGAGGTTGAAGATGTTCTACCTTTAGAGCACCATTATTCTGTGTTATGTGTCAGTGTGCCAGTGGGGCCTCCGAGTGTTTGCCATTAGGAACTCTGAGTGTCATTATATCCATGGAACCTTTGAATGCTAGTGTGTCATTGAGACACCCCCCCCTCCCAAATATGAGTGTGTCATTGGGACACCAGAATGTTATTAGTAACTTGAACCCTTAAGTGTCAGTGCCATTGGGACCCCTCAGTGTCAGTGCCATTGGGACCCCTCAGTGTCAGTGTGTCATTGGGACTCCTCAGTGTCAGTGTGTACTTATTTCGTAGCCCCTGGGTATTACTGTGCTAATAAAACCTCTGAGTAACGGTGTATCATTGGGACCTTTGAGGGTTAGTATGCTATTGAGAACCCCTCCAAATGTAAATGTGTTATTAGGACACCAGTATCTTATGTGTATTTGGGTCCTCTGAGTGTCATTGAGACCCCTGAGTGTCAATGTGTCATTGAAACCCCCAAGTGTGAATGTGTGTCAATAGTCTGGGACCCTCTCCCACCCTCCTTGTGTCAGTGTGCCATTGTTTTGAGAACACAAATAGAAAAACAATCCAAGGATGCCTCAAAAAATATACATCAAATCCATGTCTGTTTTTCCATTCCATATGTGATTTACCCATAGAAACACATTGTAAACTCTTCTATTGATGCAATCTTATTGTCACATTGTACTTTGTTCCTCTAATAGGCGAGGGTTCATCATGGGGATCTGGAACTCTCACACAGCTGTCGGCAACATACTGGGCTCCCTAATTGCTGGGGCTTTTGTCTCTTCTGCCTGGGGCTTGTCCTTCATCGTACCGGGAATTATAATCGGTGTGCTGGGAATCATCTGTTTCTTCTTCCTAGTTGAGTGTAAGTCATCTGTATATTTGTTCTTTCACAGCTGGTGTTGGAATCTTTTAAGAAGGGGTTTATCAGGTGTTGCTATAAGTCAAGGTTTATAGGTGTATCTTGAGTCTGCAGAGAGATGCTTCCTAGACAATGGATGGCAGTGAGTTCCATATGGTGTGTACTGTAAGATAGAATGCATGAGATCCAAAAGATTTTAAGACAACTCTGGGCACAAGTAATTTTCATTTCTCTGAGGGGTGGAAGGCACATGTGGGAAAATGGGTGAGCAGATGCTCTAATAAATAGGGGGAGGCAAGTTATTTAGAGCTTTATAAGTGGGTAGGCTGATTTTTTTTAAGGCTATCTGCCATAAAATTGGAACCCAGTGTAGGGAACCTAGCATTGGGGTGATTTAGCGGTGACAAAGTTGGTGGGTGGACAACCTGACTGGTGCATTTTGTAGCAGCTTATAAAGCATGGATTGATTTTGGTATATCCTATGTTAGAATCAGATGTTTGATTGTTCTAATCTTATGAGGGAGAATGCTTCATCATAAAGCACCTAAGGCCCACAAGGAGTAGCGAAAGGGTCATGCAAACATTCATCCTAGAAAGTCATGCCAGGTCTAGACTGTCTCTTGAATTCTCATCCAAAGGGTCTTATTTATGCTTTCTCTGCAGATCCTGAAGATGTAGGCTGTACGCCGCCAGATCAGAACATTGTGAGTAGATTTATTATAATAAAAAAACACTTCTTTGGCAATCCATGTATAGAAGCTGCCCTACATTGATATTTGGAATGATGAGATAACAACTTGGGGAGACTACTAGGTAGAGGGAATTAGAAGTGCTTCTTTGGCCTGTTGGACATGGGAGAAAAAAATCACCACATTTTTCACTTACACAGTTGTGTAAAGATCATTAATAATCACCACATTTTTCACTGACACAGTTGTGTAAAGATCATTAATATGGGGGGCATGTGAGTGGACACACTGTTCCACAGCTTATAATCCTGCAGTGAGACTCAGAAATTGGTGGTACCGCTAAGAAACACTGATACAGCTGTATAGTGACCCACTCTGCCTCCTTCTCTGGAGCTCCGTGACTATGACCAGGAAGAAGGAGGAAGGCGCCTCTTCTGTGAGGCCCACTCAACATGGCAGAACCCCGCTTCTGCAGCGTGCTGCAAAAGACCGTCAAGCGGATGCAGCTGCAAAGCTGAGGAGATACACACACATACCGCATAAGGTACACTCACCTCCGGAGCCCTTGTCCTCTTCTCCACTGAGTTCCTCCAATGCGGACCAGCCAGCTCTGGCACCTCCGATGCTTTCCTCCACTCGTGATACGGTGAGTGCATTGCTGCCTTCCTCGCCCACTGAGAACGCAGAGACAGACCGTCCAGAACCCACGCTGAAAGAAATCCTTACAGCGGTCCATACCTATGATTCCTCACTCACTAAACTAACACTAGAATTTAAGGGCATGAAGGAGGATGTACTTCACATCAGACATGAGAGGCAGAAGATTAAGGAAAGAGCTGCTGTGCTAGAGGGTAGGGTGAGCAACGTGGAGGATGAGCTGATCCCCCTGGAGCAAACGGTTCGCACCATTTCAGCTAAAACATCTGAACACGCAGTCAGAGTAGAGGATATGTAAAAAATAGACTCCGACGCAGTAATTTGCGGATTGTGGGTATGCTTGAAAAAGCTTAGGATAAGAGTCCTGTCGATTTTATTGAGTCTTGGCTTTCTAATACCTTTGGAAAAGATAATCTGATGCCCTTCTTCTCTGTGGAAAGAGCACACAGGGTTCGCCCCCACGCTCCGCCACCGGGTGGCCCTGATCGACCCTTCCTTTTGAAGCTACTTCACTACAAAGACAGAGATATTATCCTACGCCTGGCTAGGCAGAAAACAAATATGGAAATCCAGGGCTCCAAAGTGTCCACATTTCCTGATTTCTCAGCTGAGGCCTAGAGGAAGCGGGCAAAATTCACAGGCGTTAAAAGATACCTACGCTTCATCTCAGTGGCATATTCTGTTATACCCTGCAAAACTACATGTGGTGACCAATGGATCGGCTCAATTTTTTGATTCACCTACTACGGCATCCAACTGGTTAGATCGCAATGAGCAAAGCCTTCGTCCAGAACCCACCTGATTAGATCATCGAATGATACCAATAAATCTGCTGAATATGCTCTCTTATTTTGCCTAAAATGGAGCTCGAAAAGAAAGTCCAGACAGCCTCTAGTTGTCATTATGGAAGCTTATATGGTTGATTGCCTGACACCATTGGCAATAGCCCTTGTTTTTACCCCCCTCTTAACCCTGCAGGGAGTTCTTGAGCCCGACCAGCTGAGACATGGAAGGAGCCTTGACTTTTTTGTGTTGTTACAGGTTTTGATTCTATTAGTATTTTGTTGCTACCTTCAAGTGTCCATCTTGTTCTACCTAATGTACATGTCATCACTACAGGCCCTGTCTGGACTGGTGTATGACCCTCCTAATCTATGGTTACTGATCTTTGGGTTCCCCTCCAAAATACGCTGGGTGTGGTTCTTGATCCGAAGATCATTTTTATTTCAGATTTATACAAATGAATAAGCACTCAGACACGGTCCTCTCTGGAACGTGAGAGGATTACATGATCCAAAGAAAAGAATGGCCATTTTCACTATGGTTGGTCAACAAAAACCTGCTATCCTATGCCTGCAGGAGACTCATTTGACTGAGGACTCTATCCATTTATTGCAACATTCTACATTTCCACTTCAATTTCACTCTACACATATGCAATACTCCCGAGGAGTGAGTGTCTTGATTTCCCGAAATGCTCCTCTCAAGGTGAACTCCTCGAAGATCGACCCTAAGGGCAGATTTATTTTTCTTCTGTGTAACTGGGACTTATATGTCTGTATTATAGCTAATATTTACATTCCTCCTCCTTTTCATCTTTAGGTTCTGCAGTGCCTATTTCAATTTATAGCATGGCATCCCCAAATTTCAGTCATAGCGGTTGGTGATTTTATTAACATATTATATGTATCGCTTTGACCCCTTTTGCACGACACATAACTGAAGTGGGGCTTGTGGATCTTTGGCGGATCAAGCATCCAGTTGTAGCCCAATTTTTCTGCCACTCCCTGACCCATTTGGCTCTTTCACATTTAGACCTTATCCTGGGTACAGAATCAACTTTTATCCTTAATCCTAATGTTGAGTACTTGGCTAGGGGTCTGTCCGACCACTCGCCAGTTATGTTGTCTTTGTCGTTACGTAATTAATTCCATAATTACATAATTAATTCCATATTATGGAAACAATCCCTTTTGGCTACCCCTTTTCCCAATATTGACAGTATACAATCTAATTTGAGAGGCTTCTTGCTTGATAATAGGCACTCAACCTCACCTATGGTGTTGTGGGATGCTCTGAAAGCTTATTTTAGAGGTTTATGCATTCAGGAGATCTCCTTAATTAAAAATAATACTAGACAATGGGCCAGAGATGCTAGTGCAGCTGTTGATAAAGCAGAACAGGGATATATGTCTAATCCCACTCCCATAACTGAAAAAGCTTGGATAACCGCGCAACAATTCTATTGAACATGCTGACAATAAACTATTTTTCTCCTCTCAGACCTTTTTTGAGGAGGGAGAGAAAACAGGTCTCTTGTTGGCAGTTATAGCCAAGTCTCAACAGCCATCAACCTATTTCTCTGCATTGAAAATGTCTCCAACACAGTCACTGATACTCCTACTATTACTACTACAGGGCTTTAATTCCTTCTATGCTTCCTACTCTTCTAGAGCTTCCTACCCCATGAATAGGCTCACTGATTTCCTTGCTGAGATTCATCTTCTGAAGCTTTGGGCTGCAGATAGGAAGAGCCTGAATGCTCCGATATCCTTGGAAGAATTACAATTAGCGGTGAATTATTTTCCCAATTCTAAGTCTCCAG
Source organism: Staurois parvus (assembly GCF_062004578.1). Lineage (NCBI taxonomy): Eukaryota > Metazoa > Chordata > Amphibia > Anura > Ranidae > Staurois > Staurois parvus. Next base: position 4,067,709 of record NW_028318467.1, on the reverse strand, counting down.
GTAGTGATGGATTGCCAATCGAAATTTATAAAGTTTTTGGAAAAGTATTTCTTCCTGAATTACTGCATAAAGGCTGCTATGCTTCAAGAGTCCCTCCCGGCCTCTATGAAGGAGGCGATCATAGTAGTTCTTTTGAAGCCAGGTTTTATGTTTTTGTTTTCTTGGTCTCTTTGTATTTTTTTGATATTTATTTTTTTCAAACAAAAATGAAAAACGTGGTTTGGGATCTATGCTCATGTCTTCTGTATGCTCAGATGTATACTGATTTGTATTGCATTATTGAAAAGTGTTATTACTACTGTTGTCCAATGATGGAGTTTGGGAGTGTATAACTATGCATGTACATGGATCCAAATTTCAATAAAAAAGACCTGATTTAAAAAAAAAAGATCATTAATACAGCAATGAGTATAGAGCCATAAAAATAAATATAGAAAATATTACATTTAAGTGCAATAATTTACACATATGTGCATGAGTGTATACACGGTTATACTGGAACACTGGTATCTTGAAAAGGTTGAAGGGGAATTTTACGCATGTGCTGTATACAAATACGTTTGCGCAACTTTACACAAGGTCTTTACAGAACATTTTACTCAGGATCTTTCTGTCAACAAAATCCTGAGTATAAGGCCTCATTCACAAGGCAGTAAAAAAACATTTAATGGTATACACCATTAAAAAAAAGAAAAGAACAATTTTTGCATATTAAAAAAAACAATCTATTTACCCAGGAACTTATTTTCCTTGCCTAATGATCTGGCAGTATTAGGGTCGCTGGTTCGAATCCCAACCACGGCACCACCTGCCTGGAGTTTGCATGTTCTCCCTGTGTCTGCGTGGGTTTCCTTCGGGTACTCCGGTTTCCTCCCACACTCCAAAGACATGCTGGTAGGTTAATCGGCTCCTGTCTAAATTGTCCCTAGTATGTGTATGTATGTGAGTTAGGGACCTTAGATTGTACGCCCCTTGAGGGTTAGGGACTGATGTGAATGTACAATATATATGTAAAGCGCTGCGTAAAACTGACGGCACTATAGAAGTACCTGAAATAAATAAATAAATAATGATCAGTAAAATTTATACGGCTATGTTATGGCCATGTAAGTGTAGCTTAAACATCAGTAAATGAATATGTCCGTGTGCAAGAGGCCCTAAAGTATATTTAAACCCAAGAACAAAAATGTAATATATTGCAGCTTACCAGTCCTTAGATGTGGTGGCTGCATTAGTTTTTTTTTTTTTTTTTGCTTACTTTTTCAAAAGGTAATTCTGTAAATCACATATTTCCTGTCCCTTCATAGCTTCACTGACTTCTCCACTGTACCTATATAGGGAGTCATGGTTGTCACAGAGGTTTTCACTTTGTTCATCTCTATTATGTGGGGAGATTGGTTTAAAGCAGTGGCCTCCAAACTGTGGCCTGTTGGATGGATGCTGCCCTTTGCTTGCCTTTATCCGGACCTTGGGGCACTACCATTGATATCAGCCATTATTGCTTCCACTGACACCAACAATGAGGCACCATTTCTTCCAATGACACCAACAATGGGCACTATTCCTCCTCCTACTGACCACAAAGTCCGAGACATTGTCTACTCCAGCTGATGCTGGGGCATGTTCTACTCTCACGGGCCACAGTCCTGCCCTCCTTTAGTCTGAGGGACAGTAAATTGGCCTTTGCTTATAAATTCTGGAGACCCCTGGTTTAAAGTTAAGGATTTAAAGATAGGATTGCTTCATGCTTTTAGGTCTGCTCACAGGGAATTAATAGGACACTAAATTTATGGCAGTTTTTTCTTGTACTTGCTAAAAATGTTGTTAATATTATAAAAAAGGGAAAATAATGCAACCGCTGCATCTAAGGACTAGTAAACTGCAATATAGCACATATTTTTGTTCTATGGTTTAGCTATTCTTTAATATCAAGACATTATAAATCACCAGTTAGTATTTGTTTAATTTTCTTCATAAAAACCAAGCCATCTTTTGGGCATACATGCATAGCCCAGGGAGAAAACTGACCCCATGGCACTGTGTTATAATTTCAGGAAGAAGGGAAGGATGAGCTGGAGAATGTCCATACCATGAACAGCAGCACAGAGAACATATTCAAGAGAGAGTCTGGAGGGGACCTCGAGGAGTCTGGGAATCCTCAAGAGCTGGCTGAACACCCACATGCCATTAGCTTCTGGGGGGCACTTACAATCCCGGTAAGCAGCATTTCTAAAGAAATCTTTGAATGGAAAGGATTCAAGGTTTGTTTATTTTTGGGGGGTTTTTGTCCAAACTCTGGCCTCTGGCTTTGGGGGTGAATGGTCCATTGGACCTTGTAGGGTTTTCTGTTGCTCACAAGCCAAATGCTGAATCCTCAGGATTAAAACTTGTGTGTATTCATTAATTAGTGCCTCAAATGAAGAGTCATGCACATAAAAAATTTGGTTCCAGACTTTTTTGATGGTTGGTAAGAGGGATACAGCTAGGGTTGCCACCTCATCCCTTTAAAACCAAACACATATTAATTACACAAGTTCTGAGACTAATTTAACGCAGATAACGCACAAAGGTGATTTTAATTACCACCTTAATCAGCCCAGAACCTGTGTTATTAATATGTCTTCGGTTTTAAAGGGATGAGGTGGCAACCCTAGATACATCCAATGCATTTCTCCTAAATCTCAAGACATTTTCCCCTGAACATACTTTATTCTATGAATGTTTAGAGATTTTACTTATTCTGCACCCTGCTCCCTCTCCCTTGCTTAAAAGCAGAAATACTGAGAAGAGCAAAGGTTCTGTCCCTCCAATCACATGAGTGAGGAACCATGGCAGATGCTAAACACTTGATGGGATCAAAAAAATGGGAGATTGTGTTGCATATGTGAATGAGCCCCATAACATCCATTCTCTACACTGTTTAATCTGAGGAAACGTTTTCTTTCAGGGCGTACTGGAGTTTTCGCTATGTCTGCTGTTTGCAAAGCTTGTCAGTTACACCTTTCTCTACTGGCTTCCGCTCTATATATCGAATGTCGGTAAGATCCCATACAGTGTAATAGGAGGGCCTGGGCCATGCAGAGATGCAGAAGGGTCTGTAATAACAAATGGAATCTTTTTCCTCCCTGAAACTTTTAATAAATCTCCTCCACCTCTTTAGGATTAGTTGAATCACCGATAGGTTTCTTAAAGGGACATTGTCGGAAGCCATTATGATAGCTGCCATAAAAACACCAAACCTACCCTGGATTCAGTGCATGCTTTTTTTAGGTTCGTGATTTAAAAGTACCCAAATCACTGGTCCTGCCAAAAATTGGAACACTTCTGGAAAGAGGTACACTGTATCTCTCAGAAGTTCACCGATCATGTCCTTCCTGATAATCCTGCTCTCTTTCTTTTATATGTCTCGGATATTACAGAGAAAATGTACAACAATTTGATCCTACACCACCTATTTAATGCTGCCAAATCGTGCATTGCACTGCGGTGGAGAGACCCTCGCCCTCCCTCTATCACATTTTGACTCTTAAAGTGGAGCTCCACCCAAAAGGGGAAGTTCCTCTTTAAGGACTGCTCCCCATTAAGGGTTTGAGGGCAGGGGGGAGCGGGTACCCGAATTTGACAGGTACCCGCTCCCATTTCCGGTCCGATCCTCTAGGCGATCGGAAACAGAAGGTTTCCTCCCTCCCTCCCTGCAGTCTTTTCGGACACGTGGCAGGTCCCAGAAGACTACAGGACCATTCATGAAGCGTGGCGCTACTCGTGCATGTGCAGTGGGTACCCGGCTGTGAAGCCGCAAGCTATCACAGCCGGGTGCCCACACTGAAGATGCCGGCCTCCTGGAATACAGGTCAGCCGCTGAAACGGGCTGAGGGGGACACACCACGGGACCGAGGGACAGGTAAGTGGCTGTCTTTTAAAAGTCAGCAGCTACAGTTTTTGTAGCTGCTGACTTTTATTTTTTGACAGGGTGAATGGAACTCCGCTTTAAAAATAGGGGAAGTGAACAAGATGGAAGACATAATACTTTCCTCACAAAACCGACATGAGGCTCACTCTAAAACTTGGGTTCATTGGAATATGTTTACTTTCTTGGAAGAGGGGAAATCCCTCTCGGCATCCTGCCCACACTGAGGCATGGTACGCCAACACCCCCTTTATTGGAGCCATCCATCCCTCCTCCAGTAACTCTCCACTTTTTTTTTTGGTATGCCTTCCTCCACCCAGTCCTTACCCCATACCTATCCTCTTTCCTGACTCTCTGAGAAAAAAAATGCTATACCCTTCGCCTTCATGACTGCATCCTGATTCAGTTTAGTGGAGGTCCCCATATCCCATTTCAAATACTGCTGGTTATGTTACTGCTAGGTGTTCCAGCCAGGTCACCTTTGCACTTTATGCTATCTATGACTGATGCTGTATCTCTTGAAGGTTTGGTGCCTTTGAAAGGGTTACCTCATATATCTGTGTGCTTCCATTGTGTTTTGCTGCTCTGTGAGTGCTGTATACTTTAAATGAAGAATATGGAAAAAAAAGTACTCAAGACAGAAGCAAGACAGGAAACTAGAATTTTTTTAAAGGAAGCCATCAGTGGCAAACTCCTACTTATCTCATGACAGAGACACTGGGAGGTTGATTCATTAAAGGCAAATATACTGTGCACTGCCTTATCATATATATTGCTCTTGACTGTTTTAGCCCTCACTTTGTGCCATAAATAACAAAAATTTTTAAATTGTAAAAATCCCAGTAGATGGTTTATAAACAATTATTCAACCTCTTGATGATTTGCCTTGGAACTGCTTTTGCCCTCTGCATCCAGCAAGGGTGCTGAATGCATTTTCTGATGAACAAACAGCCACTAGAGGGAGTGCACACAAATCTCTATATAAAATGATATGAAATATGACACAGAGCATGCACAGGAATGTGACAGTCACAAAAATATATAAACAATGTTTTTTTGTTAATGTTTTTGTTTCCTTTGTATTTTAGCTCACTTTGATCCCAAAAAAGCTGGAGACATGTCCACTCTTTTTGATGCTGGCGGCATTATAGGTAAGGCCTTTGTTTCAGTTAAAAAAAAAAAAAAAATACCAAATAGTTAATCCACCTCAAATCATTAACGTATCTCTAAACCCAGGTACAAAAAATGTGCCATATTGCAGCTTACCAGTTCTTAGATGAGGTTGCTGCATTCGTTTTTTTTTTCCTTTTCAGGCTTTTTTTTTTCTTAATCTCCATCTGGTGATCCTCCAATAACATACTTCCTGTCTTGGGGTGACAACACTCACCACCTGTCTTTTTTCTGTGGGGGATCAGCTGTGTCACTCTAGGATGGGACTACACAACACCTCCTTCTCTCCTCTTTTCCATAACGGGAGGGTTTTGTAATACTTTAGGCATAGTTGGAAAAATATAACAGGTAAGAGTTCACCACAGGCGACGAGCACAGTAAGTTATCAGCTCACAAGATTTCTGTCAGGATCAACAGGTATTTTTTTTTAGCACTTAATGAACAGATAGAACAAAACTATATCAGTGATATATTTTTTTAAAAACCAAGCAGGAGCAAATAGGATGTCTTTTTTTAATTTTTATTTTAATGCATTTGACTACATACAGACATAAGAAAAGATATCGGCGGTATATATCAAATCTCAAAAACAAACAAAAACTGTGCTTAAATGAACGTGCCGATAAATACAATTAGTGCTCAAATCATTGCTGCCACTTCTAATAAATCAATGTGCCAAAACAAACCCAACAACTTAATGTAGTTCAGGAGCGCAAAATATACAGAGGAGGAAGAAGGGTGGTTGTGACCATTGTCTATGCCTGTATATCCATTACCAACCAGTCCATGGAATGATACCTGTGCATCCTGAAGAGAGTGACAACTTGGTGTATGGGAGATGGTGATTGTTTTCTTTAAGCGATTTGGCCAACCATGAAAGTGGGGGGCAAATTCATTTCGTGAGTGTACACCCGAAAGGAGGAACATTTATTTTTTACATGCGGTGAAATCGTTTGGAGAATTTGAAGATTTTTGTGGGACTTTATTTATGACTTTCACATCAAACATCACATTTTGATATTTTGTTTTATCGTTTTTATTTACTATATGATATTTTGCGCTACTGAACTACATTAAGTTGTTGTTTTTTTTGGTATATCGAATCTCAGCCCAGGTTGTAGTTTTCAAAGTGAGCTTAATTTATCATAATGTATTCAGGGAATAACAAAAACATTCATGTAATGGTACAAACACAAAACTGAGATACAAAGAACAATGACTGAAATATAAAGACCCCTCAAAAGTATGCTTGAGTTTGAGGTCAACCCATATGGGTTTTTTTGATAAGAAATCTCAAACTATGAATGGAGTCTATGGATTGTTCTTTAGAAAAGGGAAGAGAAAAATGAGGGTAGACAAAATAAATAATAGGAGTTAATTTTTAGGCTCTGTGTGTGCTAACAGGTGACTATATAGTGCAGCCCATTCCACTTCTGTAGGGTTAGGGCGTTGAATCGCCCATATGTTTATTAAAGGGACTCTGTCAGAAACAATCTGTTGATGAGTGGGTGACATATTTATTTATTTCAGGTACTTATATAGCGCCGTCAATTTATGCAGCTCTTTACATATATATTGTACATTCACATCAGTCCCTAACCCTCAAGGGGTGTACAATCTAAGGTCCCTAACTTACATTCATACATACTGTACACATACTAGGACCAATTTAGAGATATGCCAATTAACTTACCAGTATGTCTTTGGAGAGTGGGAGAAAAGTAAAGAAACCAGAGGAAATGAACCCCATGCAGGCACAGAGAGAACATGGAAACTCCATACGAAGGTTAGTCAGGGGTTCACCATCAATTTATGCGATTGAATACTTATCAAGCAGTTGTGGATCAGGTGGGTACCTAGTTGTTCATACTGTATACTACCCAGGGGCGGACTGACCATTTGGGAACTCGGGCACTGCCCGGGGTCAGTAGTGGGCCCCATGAGATGCCCCTGGTACCTTTCATAGGCTTTTTTGGGTGTTGTTTGAGTGTGGGCAAGGACACAGGGGCCCCATGATCCCCTATTGCCCGGGGGCCCCATGAGTTGTCAGTCCACCCTTGATACTACCTAGCAAAGTATGGGGGCATCTGCATGGCCGTACTTTGGTAGAGGATTTGGGCCAATTGGGGAAGGAGTCCTGCACCAGGAAACCCTTCTTGCCCAGAACCAGAAACATTCCTAACTAGAAGAAGTAGATGAAGAAAAGAGGGAGACAGAGGTTAGTAAGAGGAAGCTGGTGGAGGATAGAGGGGTTAGTGATGGGGTAGGAAAGAGGTTTTTGGGGGAGTGAATCTGGAAAAAGACAGGCACCACCATGCTAAGTACCGCATCCTTGTGTCCGGATGGGTATTAGATGGTCCATCAAAGTCTCCAGGAAAGTATTGCAATATCCATGGAGTCCAATACATTTTTGAGGTTGCTGAGGAATGGCTGACAATTTTTCATTGCTCATATATCATATCAGTTTTGTTTAGTGTACTTGACTATTGAAATAACAGACCACCAGATTATTGTCATGTTTTAATCAATGTATAAATTGTATTCTAGGTGGGATTGTTGCTGGAGCAATATCTGATTACACTGGGGGACGAGCCATCACCTGCGCTGTCATGCTGATATTTACCGCCCCGATGGTGAGTTCATTGATCACAGTAATTTGTGGGGCCGAGTCCCCGCTCACTCCTCCACATAGATGACATCCTCTATTATCTATATAATTTCTTCTTTTTTTCCCTTCTGTATTTATTGAATTGTGATTGTGGTACAGTGTTCAGTTTGTTCAATCATTACATAATAAGAGAGTTTTCTGTGTTCACACTGAAAATATTGTTAAAGTGTGCAATATCTGCCCAATAATCATATAAAGTTGAAGTTTAATCTGCTTGTCTTCCTTCTTCATCAACATGCTGATGTAATTGTTACCTACCATATTCTCGACCCAATGATATCGTCATTGGGTCTCTGAGCTTTTCCATGGAATTCGGGCAGATGACAGTGGGTGGAAGGAGCTGGCAGGGTGCTGTACATAGCGTCCTGAAAATATAACTGCACTATGTCTCAGTACTCCTCTCAAGTGTTCTCAGCCCTGATGCAATTAGTGGGTTAATTCTTGGGAGTTGTGCAAATATTAAAATACCTTGATGGGTGGATATCAGTCTAAAGTAGTGGATGTTCCCAGACAGGCTGTATTTGCATGCAGGCCACTTTAGATAATGTCCATGTATAATGCAGAGCCTTAATGATTGAAGGAACTGAAATTCAATGAAATGGGTGGGCCTGGGAATGTGAGGCTGGGGAGAAAAGGGCTAGATGATGCTGGATATCCTCCAACCAGAAAATGAGGCAGGCTGTATTATACTTGATGCAGCTTCTAATGTACATTGGGAGAAGCTCACAGTGTTCAGTGAAATCAGAGTAAGCAATTTCAGTGCAGGAGAGGAGCCGGTACAACTGTACAAGACTGAATGGAAAGCTGGAGGTCAAAAAGAAATGAAACTTGTTGCAAGTGTTAGTAAACTCAAGAACTTCAATTCCATGCATTTTCCCTTCTTTATGTTTACATGATAATCCTGCCAGTAACACACAACCTGTCCTAGGGTGACATTGTTCACTCACTGTATAAAATGTATGGAGAAGCAGCAATGAATCCTTAGAGCAAGACCACAGAAACCCTCCCTCTCACCTCATCTCATTGGGGGGGGGGGGGGGGGTTCTGTAGTCCTCAGAGATAACTGTTAAAATGTAACTGGAGTGCAACACAGCCCAAGGTGTACATGGATACCTGGCATAAGGTCATGTTTTGCACACATTGAGTAGATATAATAAAACACTTTCAACTGTATATTTAACAGACCAAACGTGATTATACAGTCAGATTGCAATAACAATGAACATTTCTATTAGATTGAACAATCTTCGTTAGATCCACCAACAAAATTCAAAGGCCTGAGCAACTGAGTAGATGATTTAGATTGATCCCTAACATATATTTTTGAGAGAAATAAAGGAGATTAAATAGGGATTATACAATCCGATTGCAACATGCATGGTCATCTTTGAGGACATATATATATATATATATATTGTCCTGAAAATTGTATGTTAGCGCAATTAAAAAAAAATGTATCACGGACAATAGCCTATTGTAAACTTAGATTGATTATTTTGATAGAAAAACCGCTTTAAGATTTCTGGTTATCAATTTAAAAAAAAAAATTATATATATATATAAATACAATTTTTAATTTTTTTTTTTTTTAACTTGAGAACCAGAAATCTTAAAGCGGTTTTTCTATCAAAATAATCTAAGTTTACAATTGGGTACTGTCCGTGATACATTTTTTTTAATTTGCACTAACACAATTTTCAGGACAAGCTTTTGGGGTATTTCCCCTTCTTCAAGATCCAAGGAGTACTGCTTGGACCTTGAAGAAGGGGATATACCCCGAAAGCTTGTCCTGTAAAGTGTACGTTAGTGCAAATAAAAATGTATCACGGACAGCACTCAATTGTTTCATTCACAAGTGCACTAATACGGCTACAATCACCTCAAGCAATATAAGTTTACAAAGATAATTGAGTTTTGAATAAATCTTGGATTTATCATGTTCAGCATAATGTCTGGTAATCCCTCTCTCCTCTTCTGCTCTTCCAGTTGTTCATTTATAACCAGTATGGCCAGACTGACATTTCCACCACAATCGGTGAGTCACTGTCTCCTTTGTGTCAGTCCTACAATGTCCTCTTCTCTGTTCCTTATTACTTTGTATCATTGGTTGTATCTTCTCTGTTTCTTGTTACTTTGTATCATTTTGTCGTATCTTCTCTCTGTTCCTTGTTACATTGTATTATTGGTTATATCTTCGTTCTGTTCCTTGTTACATTGTATCATTGGTCATATATCTTCTCTATTTCTTGTTACATTGTATCATTGGTTATATCTTCTCTCTGTTCCTTGTTACATTGTATCATTGGTTATATCTTCTCCCTGTTCCATGTTACATTTTATCATTGGTTATATCTTGTTCTGTTCCTTGTTACATGGTATCATTGGTGATAGCTTCGTTCTGTTCCTTTTTACATGGCTTCATTGGTTATATCTTCGTTCTGTTCCTTGTTACATTGTATCAATAGTCATATCTTCTCTCTGTTCCTCGTTACATTGTATCATTGGTCTTTTCCCCTCTCTGTTCCTTGTTACATTGTATCAATAGTCATATCTTCTCTCTGTTCCTCGTTACATTGTATCATTGGTCTTTTCCCCTCTCTGTTCCTTGTTACATTGTATCAATAGTCATATCTTCTCCCTGTTCCTTGTTACATTATATCATTGGTTATATCTTCTCCCTGTTCCTTGTTACATTGTATCAATAGTCATATCTTCTCCTAGTTCCTTGTTACATTGTATCATTGGTTATATCTTCTCCCTGTTCCATGTTATATTGTATCATTGGTTATATCTTCTCCCTGTTCCATGTTCCATTGTATCATTGGTGATATCTTCATTCTATTCCTTGTTACATTGTATCATTGGTTATATCTTGTTCTGTTCCTTGTTACATGGTATCATTGGTGATATCTTCTCCCTGTTCCTTGTTACATTATATCATTGGTTATATCTTCTCCCTGTTCCTTGTTACATTGTATCAATAGTCATATCTTCTCCTAGTTCCTTGTTACATTGTATCATTGGTTATATCTTCTCCCTGTTCCATGTTATATTGTATCATTGGTTATATCTTCTCCCTGTTCCTTGTTACATTGTATCATTGGTTGTATCTTCTCTCTGTTCCTTGTTACATTGTATCATTGGTTATATCTTGTTCTGTTCCTTGTTACATTGTATCAATAGTCATATCTTCTCCCTGTTCCTTGTTACATTGTATCAATAGTCATATCACCTCTTTGTTCCTTGTTACATTGTATCATTGGTTATATCTTCCCTCTGTTTCTTGTTACATTGTATCATTGTTCTTTCCCCCTCTCTCTTCCTTGTTGCATTGTATCATTGATTATACCTCCTCTCTGTTCCTTGTTACATTGTATCATTGGTCATATCTCCTCTCTGTTCCTTGTTACATTGTATCATTGGTCATATCTCCTCTGTGTTCCTTGTTACATTGTATCATTGGTCATATCTCCTCTCTGTTCCTTGTTACATTGTATCATTGGTCATATCTCCTCTCTGCAGCCATGTTGATTATCTGTGGGGTGTTGGTGAATGGGCCGTACTCTCTCATCACAACCGCTGTATCTGCTGATCTGGTAAGACATCCTGCTGATCCACTAACCAGTTGTGTGAAGAGGCTTTATAATGGGGACATTGTTACAGTTGTCCCAAGCCTCATGAGTTTGTGTTTTATGAATAACAGAATAGTGGTAAGGCCCAAGTGCTCCACCCTTGTAACAGAAACACCTCCTATTGGTCCTGGTGTTGGATATGTCCGCCAAAAGAACTGTATGTGTTGTCCTTTTCTAGCATTTTTTGGTTCCTAGTGCCAATTGCAGCAAAATTGTACACAGGAGGGAAGTTCATTCAACAAAAAGCGAAACCAAAAAATGATCAGCAGCACTGTATTGCTAGATGTCAATAGGGAGCTGATTTAAAGGTTAACTTCAACCAGAAGCCTGAAGACACAGCCCCGGCTCCTATCTGCTGGATGGAATCCTGATCACCGCACCAATGGCAGCCCCCAGGATCCCTCTGCCTTTAATTTAATGTTACCCTCCTTGCTTCCATCCATCATTTTACTGAGCAGCCTAACCCACTACAAGCGTCATTTCAACTTTCACTTGTTGTGTGCAAAAAAAAAAAAACACACACTTCCGCAACTGCATGAGTTAATCAAATACATTTTCAGAGCTTGAATAAATACCCAAACAGTGTTTTTATATACTGGACCTGACTGGTGTATCTCAGCAAGCTCTGAAATGACAGCAATATGATTTATTTTTTTAAATCTGAATGTGTTACTTAATTCTTATTTTAATACGTTTTGTACTGTTTTGCTTCATGTAAACCTTGTAATGGAAATAATATGTTGTGTTTTAGAGTTTATGAAATGCGATGCTAAAGATAACAATAAATGTAGAGCAGTTTTGCTTGTCCATAATATGACTAAAGAAGAACTCCAGGTGTTAAGTAATTATTTTCAGCAGTCCCTTCCCTTCCCCTAGACCAGGGGTCTTCAAACTTTCTAAGCAAAGGGCCAGTTTATTGTCCATCAGGCTTTGAGGGGCCAGACTGTGGCCAGTGGGAGTAGAAAATGCCCCGGCATCAGCACCTCATCATTGGTTTTAATGGGAGGAATAGTGCCCCATTTTTGGTATCAAAGGGAAGAATAGTGCCCCATTGATAGTGTCAGTAGGGTGAATGGTGCCCCAAAGGCCAGATAAAAGCAAGCAAAGAGCCACATCCAGCCCCTGGGCTGCAGGTTGGTGACCCCAGACCTACCTGGATGACATTTATTTTGCTGTATTACTATGTAGTGGGAGTAAAAAATGTCCCGGCATCAGTGCGTCATCATTGGATTTAATGGTAGGGATAGTGCCCCATTTTTGGTATCAGTGGGAAGAATAATGCCCCATTGATGGTGTCGGTAGGGTCATTGGTGCCCCAAGGGCCAGATACAAGCAAGCAAAGAGCCACATTCAGTCCCTGGGCTGCAGGTTGGTGACCCCAGACCTACCTGGATGACATTTATTGTGCTATATTACTATGTAGTGGGAGTAAAAAATGTCCCGGCATCAGTGCCTCATCATTGGATTTAATGGTAGGAATAGTGCCCCATTTTTGGTATCAAAGGGAAGAATAGTGCCCCATTGATAGTGTTAGTAGAGTGAATGGTGCCCCAAGGGCCAGATAAAAGCAAGCAAAATGCCACATCCAGCCCCTGGGCTACAGGTTGGTGACCCCAGACCTACCTGGATGACATTTATTTTGCTTTATTACTATGTACAGTAGTTGGAGTAGAAAGTGTCCCAGCATCAGTGCCTCATCATTGGCTTTAATGGTATCAGTGGGAAGAATAAGCCCCATTGATGGTGTCGGTAGGGGGACTGGTGATCCAAGGGCCAGATAAAGGCATGCAAAGGGCCACAGTTTGGCGACAACTGCCCTAGATAATGTACATTCTTTATTTAAACTTAGATTTCTAGCAAGAGAATTTTTTCTTAGGAATGTAATGTGTAACAGTCATGGGACAACCGCAGTCCCATTATGTACCTTTCTGTGGCATAGCAGTGGGCAGGAAGCAGCTGTGACACAATGACTACATGTCCTTGAAGTCTGCGTGGTTAATGCTGCTGTGGGCATAACCACTGTGCTGGTAAAGACTGCTGGCTGTAGCCCCTGCATGTCACCCCTGTAGTACTACTGAGAACTACAGGGGGTATTAGAAGGACAGCTGACCGCAACAAAAAGTTCTGAGCCTCAATATCATGCAGCCAGAAGACCCTGCAGAACTATTGCTAGAGGAGAGCACACAAAGTTCTGCAAAGATACTAAACATGGAGCTGAAATGCACAGAAAAAGAGGTCAGGACTCCCTCTGTAACAAAAGTAAATGTAAACAATCCAAAGTGGAATTCTGCTTTAAAGGCTTTATGCACATTTTTATTTTGCAGGGCACACACGAGTCTCTACATGGAAATGCTAAGGCCCTGTCCACAGTCACCGCTATCATTGATGGTTCTGGATCTATAGGTTAGTGGGGTGGTCACATTCACCTTTTATAGGAAGAATAAAGCTTCTTTTGTAACATGTACAGGATTAACTGAAATAAAAAAGGGAGATTTGTACAATGCAAGACTATTTACATAGTTGGGAAAGGAGGTAATAAAAGTTGTGGCTTCCACCAGGCTTCTTCTCCTAGGGGACCCATAGGGCCTTCTCAGTTGTATTGATCTGACCTGCCCCTCATATGCCCTGTCCCTCACCATAACCTTGATCAAGAATGAAGCTAAATAGCTTCTACTGGAGGAGAAGGAACATTCTATGAAAGGTAGGATGTGTTAAGAATTGGGGAGGTTAAAGAACTGGTGGTGTGGTTGCGAATGAGGGTTTCAAGTGTTAGAGATTTAGGTACAGGAGGTAACACAGAGGGCGTGTTAATTGTAAGGTTAGAATGGGGGCTGGGGATGTTGAGTCTGGAGCAGTGAGAATGGGACTGAAGCTCAGGAGCTCATGTAGATATCATACATTGGGGCTCAAATGTGCCCTCCCTCCCTTTTACATTTAGGGGTATTTTGAGACTTCATACAGAAAAAATTGGAATTCACCTTGGACAACTTTCTGTAAACTTGAGGTGGCCAAGAGTAGTTATGGAGCTGCAAGTCTTGAATGTAGATAAAGGATCATGGATTATCCAGCCACCACCCTGACACTATGGATGGAATTGTCTCTATATTGAAGACATTGGAACCTTAATTGTTTCCCTGTTTAGTATATGAGTTTGATATGGCTTTTAATTGTGTGTTGCTTAGGTGCTGCTCTGGGACCCCTGTTTGCCTCTCTCCTTTCCACCAAAAGCTGGAACTATGTCTTCTACATGCTGATTGCTGCCGACCTCTTGGCTTGTTTGGTGAGATTTGTCTCTTAACTTGACTTCTGGTATAACTGTCAATGTAGATGGGATCAGCAGTTCATTGTATGTTATTCCCAACATTCTACCCCCATCTTATAGAATCAATAAACCAGGTCATACCCAATATATACCACAAAGAACCCCTCTCCCTCTCCCACTTAACATATCCTTTTAATTGTACACAAGCCATATAATAAAAACCACGGTATATGGTTTATTAAAAAAACGGTAAAATGTAAATATTATTGTGTGGCTTGTGTACAATAAAAATTTATATGTTAAAGGATAAGCTCACTTTGAAAAAAAAAATAATGGCCATTTTTTGCAGGTTAGAAAATGTGCATTTACTTTACTTTTTTTTTTTGTTTTGAGCCTGGAAAACATTGCACCAGCGATCAGCAGATCACTGATGCCATGCAGGACTCCTGCAAACTGTCAGTGTATCTGTGTGCCTGTACATTCTGTGCGGGCAAGCAGATACAGTCTGACAGGAAGACTCAATGAACTACCACAGCACTCCACGGCGCCATGGTAGTTCATTGAAAACTGCAAGCCGACAGCCACAAAAGGCTGTCAGGACTTTTAGTTTATTCATTCACAGAACTCTGTGAATGAATGACATGTCCATGTGGGTGGAGCCTGCGCGGCCAAGCTGTTTTCAAAAAGTGACAGTTAGTACGAGGATCTTCTACCACGGCCGGGATTGGGCAGTGGCTGCTACGATGGAACATGTAACATGTTCTCAAACGGGAACTTATTCTTTAAGTGGTTGGTGGCTTCTTTGTGGTATATGTGTTAGTAAGACCTGGTTTGTTGAGCCTATAAGACAAAGGGTAGGATTTTGGAAATAATATCTTGCAATCCTGCATGATGCTGGAGATTCCAAACCAGCATCAGAAACGGGTATAATGATTGATTGATTGATTGATTGATTGTTTTAGGGATTTGAAGTCTATCAGCATATTATGATATCTACCAATTCATTATATGCACATAAGACCCATTCCCTGCCCTCAGACCAAACAGCAAAGAAGACCTAATGTAAACATACTACAAAATTTGTAATTGAAGCATATGGCTGGGCAAAAGAAAACAACTACGTATATCTTCAGTGCTTCTCTACAATAGGGGCACATTTCCCCATGGTTTGTCATTTTACAAATGATGCAAGTACAGAGGATTACCTGTGGATCTGCCAGAAATCCAATCTATTTCTAACTTCCTGTAGTGAGCTGACAACTCTGCCTGTGCTGCCCTGAAATGTCAATCAGTTTTGTCATTATTACATTACAGCGAGTGGTGTTAATAAATGTTAATAAAAGCTGACTTCTTGTATCCTTCAAGTTTCTGGCACGTCTGGTGTACAAAGAAATTAAACAGCTCTGTCGATGTTTCAGCAAGAACAGGGGGTAAGACAACATCTTTTATTTTTATTTCTTAGCTTCATTTTGTTTTCCAGCCATGTCTTTCTGTCTTCCAGTAGCAATGTTTATATCCATCGACCTGAGATTTAACAAAAAGCTGCTGTGTATAGAGCGGAATGCTATAGAGCAAGCACAGGAGAACCATCCCAGGATAATGGGAAGAAAACTCTGCTTCAACATATCAAGCCACATTAAAGAAAAATATATTTTAAAAATATTATTTCCAAATATATTGCCATATATTTGAAATGCTACAATTTTGGCCATATTCAATATATATATAGATAGATAGATAGATAGATAGATATACAGATATATATAAATAAATATTTTTCATATATTTTGTAATAAAAACGCATTTCAATATGCAGTGTGTGTGTGTATATAGTGTATAGATAGATAGATAGATATACACACACACACATATATATATATATATACATGCACATATATACATATACACACACATATATACATATACACACACATATATACATATATACACACACATATATACATATACACACACATATATACATATATATATATATATATATATATACACACATATATACATATATATATATATATATACACACACATATATACATATACACACACATATATACATACATTGCATACATACACACACACACACATATATATAAATATATACACACACACTGCATGTTGAAATGCGTTTTTATTACAAATTATATGAAAAAGATTTTTAAAAATACATTGCAAATATACTGTATGTCTTTAAAAATACAAATCTACATTTTTGGAATGCATTTACAAATATATGTAACAATATATGTTAAAATGACTTTTTTAAAAAGAAAAAAAAATCTGAAGAATATATTTAAAAAAAAATATTTTTAAAAAGATATTTTTTAAAATATATTCTTCAGATTTTTTTTTCAACATATAAAAAAGTAATTTTAACATATATTTTTGCATATGTTTGTAAGTGTATTACAAAAATGTAGATTTGTATTTTTAAAGACATACTGTATATTTGCAATGTATTTTTAAAATTATTTTTCATATATTTAATAAAAACGCATTTCAGCATGCAGTGTGTGTGTGTGTGTATTTATATGTCAGAATTGCATTTCAACATGCAGTGTATGTATATATGTGTATATATGTATGTGTGTGTTTATATAGATATATATATATATATATTGAATATGGTCAAAATTGTAGCATTTCAAATATATTTTTCTTCCATATGGGTAAAATTAGATTAGAAAAATTGTTTATGTGTAGTCCTTTACCTTAAAATATATACAACACAACAAACCTAGTAGTGGCTTAAAGGTCCACTTTCCTAGATGTTAGTCCAATCATAGGTTGAGTTGGGTGGGATCAGCTGGCATCTGATGTCTCCAGTAGCATTTAGTCCCATCTGGCTCCATTCCCAATTACTATGGCGTTCTAACTCTGTTTTTGTAGCATTCTCCATAGTATAAAAGAAATGTAATATCCATCAGGAAGAGTGAGTGCCCTTCATAATGTCTACAGCTGGTATGCGGACCCCAGAACTCTGATAGCTCACGACGAGGGTCCCAGAGAAATTCACAAAATATGTGGACCCCCCCTCCAAATGATGGAGTTGAGGTGTTTCCAGTGAAGGGTTTTATTAATAATGCATCAAGGACATTTGATACAATGGTGCTCTTCTAACCTTGTGGTAACAATTTGGGGAAGGCCCTTTACTGTTTCACCATGACTGTGTACAACGCCAGCTCCGTACATGGTTTGATGAGTTGATTTTGGAGGAAATTGCGTGACCTGCACAGAGCCCTGACCCTCAACCCTACTGAACACCTTTGGGATGAATTGGAATGTGAGCCAGGTCTTCTCATCCAACGTCAGTAACTAACCTCACAAATGGGCACAAATTCCCCCAGACATACCACAAAGTCTTGTTGAAAGTCTTCTTTGAAGAGGATGCTTCTATAGCCACAAAGGGCGGGTGGGAACTCTAAATATAATGCCCATAGTTTTGAAATAGTTTGTCCCAACAAGCTCATGTAGGTGTGACAGTGAGGTGTCTATAACTTTTGGCTGTATAGTATTTAATACATTGTTAGATAGTTTAATGCTCCAACATCAACCAGAGACTGAGCTGTGTATTTTAGGAGGGATGACCCTTTAATGTCATTGGCTTTGTGACGGTATTGCGATATTAGGTATCAGGTATTTTATCAGTGGAGTCTTTTATCCGTATGGCGCATTACATGTCCTCTATACAATCTTAAAGCACCATATTCAGTGCTTAGAAACATATTGTATTTGTCTACTTATGTAGGATGTAGAAATTGGGACTGGCTATATATCTTGTGTAATTTACAGTAGTGTGTGTAAAAATAAATTCTATATACAGGCAGTTTCCGGGTTACAAACAAGATAGATTCTATAGGTTAGTTCTTAAGTTGAATTTGTATGTAAGTTGGAACAGGTACATTTTTAAGTGTAACTGCAGCCAAAAAAGTAATTTGCACGTTTTGGACAGCATAGGGAAGGGTTAACTGGCCATGAAGTGATGTGGGATTGCTGACAGGTCCATCAGACAGTAGGTGGCAGCATGCGATGAGTAGCAAGATAGCTGCCTGATGGTTTCCTGATGGTCATGCTGCCTCCACTCTTAAAGGGTTACTAAACCCACAACCATAAAATCAGTCTGTATATGCAGTAATGCATGCTTGTTATACTCACTGTGGAATCTAAGGGGTTAATCCTCTGCATTTTGTAAAAATGCTGTTTGATCCTGACTTCTCTGATCCTCCCCTTCTTTCACTGGCCCCCTCTTATCTCCTGATAAGACATAGTGTGTGGAGTCGCTCTGCGCATGTTCAGTTTGATGTGTATTGCTAGAGAGGTTTTTGTTTTTTTTTTTCTTGGGAGAGTGCATGTGATGAGCACAGGGCCAATCAGCATTGTCCAGACAAAGGTCAGGGGTCCTGCATCCTCCTAGAGCAGAAAGAAAGCTCCTCCTACAAGCTTTAACCAGTGCTCTGCTGAACACTTATAGAAGTCACAAGACTGCTCTAACTGCTGATGAGACAAGGTATTTAGCAGTTTATATTTACTAAAATAATTGCATTTCCATGTTGTGTGTACTGTGGGAGACCAGATATAGTGAATGCAGGGTCCGGGGAGACCAGTTATAGTGAATGCAGGGTCCGGGGGGGACCAGATATAGTGAATACATGGTCTGGGGAGACCAGATATAGTGAGTGCAGGGTCCAGAGAGACCGGATATAATGAATGCAGGGTCCGGGGAGACCAGATATAGTGAATGCAGGGTCCGGGGAGACCAGATATAGTGAATGCAGGGTCCGGGGAGACCAGATATAGTGAATGCAGGGTCCGGGGAGACCAGATATAGTGAATGCAGGGTCCGAGGAGACCAGATATAGTGAATGCAGGGTCCGGGGAGACCAGATATAGTGAATGCAGGGTCTGGGGAGACCAGATATAGTGAATGCAGGGTCCGGGTAGACTAGATATAGTGAATGCGGGGTCCGGGGAGACCAGATATAGTGAATGCAGGGTCCGGGGAGACCAGATATAGTGAATGCAGGGTCCTGGGAGACCAGACATAGTGAATGCAGGGTCCGGGGAGACCAGATATAGTGAATGCAGGGTCCGGGGAGACCAGATATAGTGAATGCAGGGTCTGGGGTTTAGTAACACTTTAAGCATGAGTCTTATGTAAGTCAGATGTTTGTAACTCAGGGATTGCCTGTACACACATATGTGCATTTTTGTGTGTGTGTAACTTTGCTAATAGTTTTAGGTGTTATATTGAGATGTTAAGACTGGTCATAAGTCCTACTGATTTTAAAAACATTTTGTGTTCTGGAAAATGAACTTCAGGCAGACATACTGTATGCAGCTATGCATTCAGTATCATGTAATTAAATGGGACTTTTCAATGCAAGACATGTTAGTACCTCAATTTGAATTGGTGTCAGCCTCTAGCAGTTCCTGTACAGTAGAACTCAGAGAGGGGGAGAGAGAAGCAGCACAAGGAGCCAATCAGGTGTACTGCAGTACAAGAAACATGCTCATAGGAGGAGCGAGCAGAGTGACGGGTTAATCAGTCTGCTGCCATTCTTCTCCCTGTCCAATCACACAAGCTGGAGAGGGACAGCACTGTAAGGCCTCCTTCATACTATTCAAACTGATGGAAAACACACGCAGATTTGACTTGCATAGTGCTCACACCATGTGCAGAGAGACACATACTTATTACATAGTTCTGCAAGGACACAAAGAAAAAAAAAAAGTTTTTTATGTGTTCTGGTCACACCAGATTTTTTTCTGGGCAGAGATATGTAACATAAATTCTCTGCAAGGGCACAAATTGTTCTCTATGCGCCCTGTTCACACCACAATGTTGATGTCACGTCAGTTTACTTCCACGCAGAAAACTATCTGTGCGATACCTGTGTTGTGGTGTGAACAGGTGCCCTGCTCTGTTGTGCCCTTGCAGAAACAGGTGCAGAAAATCTCATGTCTCTGCACATAGTATGAATGAGGCTTAAGCAGGGGCGGACTGACAACTCACCATGGGGCCCCCGGGCAATAGGGGATCATGGGGCCCCTGTGTCCTTGTCCACACCCAAAAAAGCCTATGAAACAGCCAATGAAAGGTACCAGGGGCATCTCATGGGGCCCCCTACTGACCCCGGGCCCTCGGGCAGTGCCCGAGTGCTCGAATGGTCAGTCCGCCCTTGGGCTTAAGTCTCCTGCCCTGCCATACAGGGTTGTGCTGGGTAGGTCTAAACTAGATGGGCAAAATTACAATTCATTTAGTGAAACTGACATATATATATATATATATACATACATATATACATACATACATACATATACACACACAATCAGTGTATTTTCCTAGAGTTTAGCTTTAGATCTGAATTATCCTTTTATTGGTCATAATCAGAAAATATCAAACAAGTTCTTCCTGTGTTTTTATAGTGATAGTTTGACATTAAAGCACAATATTCCTGGATCATATGAGTAGTTAAATGTACATCGTAAGTATGAGCTATGTCCGGGGCCCTTGGTGCTGCAATCCGCAATATTGCTGCAATTTTCTGCCGAGTCTGAACTCAGATGCAAAACTTTTACATGGAGGTGCCACCCTTACTACATACTGCAGTTCTATATATTAAAATGCAAAGCCAATAAATGTGTTTAAAGTAATAATCACCATACTTTTATGAAAAACCACAAGTAATAACCCCATTAACCACCTTAAACATATAACAAAACTAGCTGTGATTTAACCACACTTTGAAAAAGAACAAATGATGCCCCTATTATAGCAATGTTCTTGTAATATTACCTCCTGTATACTGTAGATTGTATCACAGAATGTACAGTGAATGTACTGTATTCTTTTATTCTATCAGTAGGGGGCAGCAGAGTTGCACTAAAGAATCTGAATACATGCAGTTTCTGCTCTAATGGGCTGGGTGTCGCTGGACAAGTGGCAATGTCTACCAACCTCAGTCACCAAATATATAAATTGCTGTTCACTTTCCTAGGACAGCTAAAAACAAATTACCTTGTTTCTGTAAAAATTTCCTCCAGTTCTTCCACCTAGAAGTAATTCTTGTTGTCTTGGACATGGTTAAAATAGGGGCATGAATATATTTTCACTGATCTAATCCAGTTTAACAACTAACCGATTTAACAAAACATAACAAGTATTGCATCTGTTAAGACTCATCTCTCCTATAATAATCTTTGAATGTCGCTCTTGATTAGACACTAATGATTCCGAGGCCATCAAGGGTGGGTTTTTCAGATGTTAATTGTTTTTTTTATTTTGATAATTGGGTTACATAATTTATGTAAAGAATGTTGTACACTAGGGACGACCACACACAGCTGCATGTTTCGTAAAAAAGAAAAAAAATTAAAAACTTGTGTATGAAACATTCCAATCATTTATTCAGGATCCCGCCCTACTTATCAAAGTTCATATTATATTGTTTGCTTTTTTTTTTTTTTTTTTAATTATTATTATGATTATTATCACGGCCCTTTTGTCAGAGCACACAACTGTTCAAGCTGACTTTTTTTTTCTTTTTTTTTTGGAGGGGAGGGGAGGTCTGTGTTGGTACATCTAGTTGTTCTCAATGGGTCAGGTCAGGTGACCATGATGACAGCATTGTCACTTTATCATTTGAAGTGCCTGGGGCCAAAATTTTATATTTCAATGCTGGCTACAATTTATTTCAGAAGCTAAACAGAACTGTTTGGTTAAAATCTACTAAATGGATTCCAGGAGCATTAAACCAAATGGTCCGCAAAGCCTAACAATTTGTTTTCTTTCTAAAGCAGCCACAGTGTGAGTAGAAAAGTCTGTTCTCTGCCAACATGCTAGAGATAAACTCTTGCTCCCTGTGTGGAATTTGGAAGCAATTCTCCAATCAGTAAAGCGTATTCTTCCTGTTTACTGGGAGCACTGATTCATCAGGGATGTGTGGGACCAGTTCAGGGATCATTGCTTCCACCCAAAGAGCAAGGGTTCTTCTTTACAGCATGCTGGCAAGAGACCGGCTTTTCTACTCAAGTTGTGGCTTCTAAAGAAAAGCAACTATAAAACTTTTTACGCCTTTTTTGTTTTGATGCACATTGAATGCATTTAGCTGATTTAAACTAAAAATGTAAATTTGGCTTTAAACACAGTTTCTTCTCAGTTATGAATCAATATCTTAATGCATGCATAAACATTTCACAATTTTTTCCAATCAATGACCAGTAATAAAAATTCTGTGATTTCTGTGCTTACAACCTGGTGGTGGGTAGCCATTGATTTTCATGCAGTGATTTATTTTTTATTTCGTAAATTTTTGGATCAATTTAAAGCTTTGCATGAGATTAAAAAAAATCAAACCAATTAATTTTTTTATGAATTGAAAATCTTATCATCATTATCTGTTTATAGGTTTAAAGAGATGTGAGGAATCCCCTGCGGCTGTTTGGTCAATGTTTTTCATTCGTTTTACGGCTGGCCGGTCCAGCTGGTTGCTGCTACTAAATATTATTAAATGCGGGAAGTTTTTAATTCATTTTCTTTTAAAGGATTTTTACTTGTCACCACTAAAGATCAGAAGAGGAGAAAGGGTTAAATAATCCAAAGACTTGTCATATCATTCCCATCACTGTGTAAAATAGGTTTTGTTTCTGTTATGCTGCATTTGTTTGTTAAAATCCCAAACTTTTTACATTGTCTGATGTTTATAGGGACTTCTTGAGAGCTTGTATATAGACCAAGGATTATTTGCAGCAAATCAACAATTGACTGTATTGTTAAGGTAGTGATGTTCAATTTTATGTACATAAAAAAATTATAATAAAAAAAATTAATTAAAAAAAGTTGCCATCATTTTCTGTGTGCAAACTGTTACTGTGTGACAAAGCAGAAGCAGATAGGCTGGTACATATTGTCATGTGACAATTCTAACATTGAGGCAGTTCCTGGACCTAGATATGAGCTTACACCGCATGCAGGAAAACTCCGAATTCCTCTAAGAAGATGATGTCCCATGTCACTACACACTGCGTCTTCCATAGTTGTAGCATTAGGAGGGACAAGCTGAGCCCATTCCACCAGTCTAGCTTGCCTCTGTTACCTCACTCCCAGTAACACAATGGGGTCCTGCCAAGCACATAGTGAAGACCTCATGCATGCTCACTGTTAACTCCTTCACCTCCTGTACCTTGTGGCCAAGTCATGGATCTCCAAGACACTGGTCTGTTCCCGGGTTGCTATGGCAGACAGACTACTTAAGAAGGAAGCAAGTGATCCCCTTGCTACTGGAGAACCTGCCACCTTACCAGGTACCACAGCTAGGACCAAATGTTTAAAGCACAGTTTCAGTTGAATAAAAAAAAAAATAAAAGTCAGCAGCTACAAAAACTGTAGCTGCGGCTGTGACAGCTTGCAGCTTTACAGCCGGGTGCCCACTGCGCATGCGTGAGTAGTGCTGCGCTTTGTGAATGGTCCCGTAGTTTTCTGGAACCTAATACGTGTCCCAGAAGACTACAGGGAGGGAGGGGGGAGGACAACTTCCGTTTCCGATCACCTTAGGCCAGTGGTCTCCAAACTACAGCGGGGGGGCCAGATGCGGCCCTTTGCTTGCCCTTATCCAGCCCTTGGGGCACTTTTTCTCCTACTGATACAAGACACTATTCCTCCCACTGACACCAACAAGGGGGCATAATTCCTGCTACTGACATCAACAACAGTCACTATCCCTCACTGAAGCAAACCAGGGGGCATTATTCTTCCCACTGACACCAACAACTGGGCACTATTTCTTCAACTTACACCAAGAATAGGGTGTTATTCCTCCCCTAATGCCAAAGATGCATTATTTACTCCCAATGACACAGGACAAATTCTACTCCCAATGGCCATAGTCCGGCCCCCCTAAAGTCTGAAAGACAGTAAAATGGCCATTTGTTTAGAAAGTTTGGAGACCCCCAATCGTTAATGGGGAGCGGGGGACAAAGCATTAAAGCGGAACGTTCCCTTTTGGGTGGAGCTCTGCTTTAATGTCTTGACCTTCTATTTGTTTACTCTTAACAATTGCCTCACTCTTCCTTGACTTGCTGAGAAACCCCTTGCTGTAATGTACTCCATGTGGTGTGACTTCATACCCCATGTGTGCTTTATAGACCCAGGTTCTTCTAGATACACCAAAACTAACATACACCCCTTTGATTAACTTCACACCAGGCTCAGAACAGGTAATGTAACTTTACTGATGAAACTTTAATGTAACAGTTCAATGAAAACAATGTCCAAACCCTAACACTAACTACATCTGTTTGGCTGCCCAGACCTACCCCTGTGAGGTGAAAGTCCATGCAGGTATAGTCCATTGTTAATGTGCCCACAGTGTCTTCAGAGGACTGCAAATCACAGCAGTCCCTCTCCAAGTGGAATCAAAAGCAGGAAAATGAACTCTCTGACCTCAGCCTTCCCCCTTTTTATAGCACAGGTGGGCCAGCTAAAACCCAAAAGCCCAGGAACTAAGAATGGATGGCTTATCCTTTACTCCCCAGGCTGGGCCAGCCGTCGCTAACTACAGCTGTGTTACAACCTGCTTACAAGTGCAGGATCAGCTGCCACATCACTTGGCAGCCATCATTTCTTAATCAGTAGTATGGCAGCCATCATTCTTAGATACTTTCCTGTTGTGCTCCTTCTGTATTCAAATTCTTTCACTTGTTCTCATACAATATCCATAAAAACCCATCTGAGCATCAAGAACTGGTTTTGTTTCTAGGATACACAATGGTCACATCACTGGAATGGAGGCGAGTATTCGTTAGCTCTGATTTAAAGTTGGGAAGGCACAGACATAAAATCTGTAGATTCACATTCTTAGCTTCAGGAACTAAGACAGAATGCCTAAAGTTTAATTCAGGACTTCAGTCCACCTAGTATGGTGGCTCTGCCCTCTTCTCCAGTGCCACCATAATGGTGTATGTTCAGATGTACCCCACAGGCTCTGTCTGACCCTTGAGTGTTGGCAGAGCCCATCGGCACACTTGTGCATGTACAGCTGGTTTATCGCATGCAAAAAGACAGTAACGTTTTCAGACTTCCCTGGTTAAAGTCTTTGCATTTGCAGGGGAAGCTCTCTTGGTACCTAAGCCCTGCGGCACATCTGCTCACATGCAGAGAGTGGAGAGCAATTCTCACTTAAGTGACAATTGCAAATTGCTGCTTTGCAGCACTAATAAAGCGGTTTTAAAAAAACATTGTATTTGTAACCACTTGAGCTCCAGAGGATTTACCCCCCTTAATGATCAGGCCTCTTTTTGCTACTCGGCGCTGCACTAATTCAACTGATAATTGCACGGTCATGCAATGCTGCACCCAAACGAAATTTACGTCCTTTTTTTCACACAAATAGAGCTTTCTTTCGGTGGTATTTGATCACCTGTGCGCTTTTTATTTTTCACGCTATAAACATAAAAAGGCCAAAAATTTTGAAGAAAAACAATATTTTTTACTTTCAGCTATAAAAAATATATAGTAAACTCAAAGTTGGTTATATATTTAGGCCAAAATGTATTCTGCTCCATGTTTTTGGTAAAAAAAAAATCCCAATAAGTGTATATTGATTGCTTTGTGTGGAAGTTATAGCGTCTACAAACTATGGTATAAATACTGCAATTTATGCCATTTTTCTGCTATACTGCGCTGCGCTAGTTTAATGGACATTTGCGCGGTCATGCAATACGGTACATAAATTAAATTTACATCCTTTTTTTCCCCCACAAATTGGGCTTTCTTTTGGTGGTATTTGATCGCCTGTGCGGTTTTTATTTTTTGCGCTATAAAAAAAAAGGCTGACAATTTGAGGAAAAAAAAACAATATTTTGGACTTTTTGCTATAAAACATGTCCAGTAAAAAAAAAATGCAAAAATCAAATTTAGTCATAAATTTCTGCCAAAATGCATTCTGTGACATGTCTTTGCTTAAAAAAAAACCCAATACGTGTAAATTAATTGGTTTACGTGAAAGTTATAGTGTTTACAAATGGCGGGAAAGATACTGGGATTTTTAGTTTTTTTTTATACTAATAATGGCGGCAATCAGCGAATTATGGCGGCGATCAGGAACTTATGGCAGCAACCAGCGACTTATGGCGAGACTGCAGCGGACATTCTGACATTGGGGGGTACTGACTTGGGGTCACTGAAATCCCCAAAAACACTAATACAGTGATCAGTGCAAAAAAAAAAAAACTGACACTGTACTAATGGCACTGGGGAGGAAGGGGTTAACTTTATTTTGCAGGGAAGGGTTATAGGAGTGAGGGGAGTGTTTTACTAGGGGGCGGGGGGGTGTACTGGGCGGGACAAGGCTGATCGAGAAAGAGAAACTCTTCTTTCTCGATCAGCTCATCCTCGAGCTGACAGGGAAGTGACAGACAGCACAGCTACTGCAGCTGTGCTGTCTGTCACTGTTTGCCGCCAATCGCCGGAACATAGCAGCTATGGAGCAGCTGTGACCTGGCGACTGACATCTGCGGCGGTGATCCGCGGGACAAATAGGGCGGCGGCGCGCCACGCGCGTGCCCCCTATTTGTTTACAAAACACACGTCTTAAAACGTGGTTTTGCCTGCGAGTGCCGCCCTGCCGCCGTATATGTACAGTGGCTGGGCGGCATGCGGTTAAAGAGAGGGAGGGGTGGAGGTAGGTCAGCACCAACATGCCCTTTAGGGGAAAGATACATTTTAAGTTTATTTTGTTTAATTTTTATTTTATTAACACCAGGAACAGTACTTACATTGAATGAAAAGAGTCCCCTGTGCTGGTGGCTGCTGTGTTCAGTAACTTCTTCATTCTTCTGCCCCCTGAAGTTGTGATCTTCTGATGCTGTTGGGGTTAATACAAGCTGCTGGTCCTGTCACAGGCTCTCATCAAAAGTGGCAACTGTGCCTGCACTTTCCACCCCCCACCTCTATTCATAGAAGCTGTACTATGGTTTCCTGCAAAGAAAAGCACTCTAGAAGTGGAGGAAGGATGGATGAATGAAAAGTCCACCTCTGCCATTCCTTTCAAGCAGCAGTCAGTCTCCTGAGCGCACCTCTGGACACAAGGTGCAACTGCTTCCCTTTGGGTTGCTGGGGCAATGACAATGTGTTTCGGGGTAACTGACCCCTTTTTCAAGGGTTCCTAGCAGTTGGTGCAGAATGGTATAAACAGCATGTAGGCATACCATTATAACGCTGGGCAGGGCTGATGTATTTAAGGCGTATGTTAAAGATGTGTTCAAAAGCCTAGTAAAGCCCTGGAGAATGATTTACTGTGATTGTAGAATCATGTTTACAATTCCGCTGGGTAAATAATAACAAAATTCCATTCTACCGGTCAGTGTTTTTATTCATTTTACGGCTGGCCGGTCCAGCTTGCTGCTAAATATTGTTAAACATGGGAGGTTTTCAATTAATTTTCCTTAATGGATTTTAATTTGTCCCCACTAAAGATCAAAAAGAAACAAAGGGTTACATAATCCAAAGACTTGTCATATCATTCACATCCCTGTGTAAGATAGGATTTTGTTTTCTATTTAATTTCGCTGCATCCTCAACTTTTTATATTCTGTTTATAGAGACTTGTTCAGAGATGGTTTATGGTATTTAGACTAAGGATTATTTGCAGCAAATCAACAATTGACTGAATAATCAAAATGAGTCCTGTACAGTATATTAACACGTCAATAACATCATTTTAAAAAGTCTTCATAGTTTTTTGGGTGCAAAACTGTCATGATCTGACAAAGCATAGGAGGATACTCTGATAGGCTGGTTAGATGTTTATTGTGTAAAACTGATACCGATACTGATGTGTTTTTTCCACAGACATCATACAGTATACTGTACATAAAACAAGAACAAGTTCAGCAAACTCACAGAGCTGAACAAGCAAAACAAAACAAATAGGAATCCTAATTACACCATTGGTTGCTATTCTTTGTTGTTGTAAACTACTTATAGGTCTTCTAATCTGCAGATTTTTCCCCTGGTTACATTAGATTTGTTCATATTTATTTTCATCATGGAAAAGTAAAAAAATGGTAAATGCTACAAATAAAAAACAATACTACAGTTAAACCGCCTTTCTGTACAGTTGTGCAACTATAAATCCCAAGTAATGCAGTTAAACAAAAAAGAATAACACACAAATAATCATGAATACAAATTTTAGTTGCATCTCTGCTGCCACATGTCATGGCCTCTAATAGTCTCTTATAACTTATCAGGACCATTATTAGTCTCTCATAACTTAGCATGGGCACTAACCATCTCTCATAACTTGTCATGGGTTCTAATCATCGCTCATAAATTGTCATGGGTTCTAATCATCTCATAATTTGACATGGACACCAATATTCCCTCATAGCTTGTCATAGCCACTAATAGTCTTTCAAAACTTGTCATGGCCATTGTTAGTTTCTCATAACTTGTCAAGGACACTAATCATCTTTCATAAATTGTCAAGGACACTAATCATCTCTCATAAATTGTCATGATCAATAATCATCTCTCATAACTTGTCATGGGTTCTAATCATCTCTTATGATTTGACATGGCCACCAATATTCTCTCATAGCTTGTCATGGCCACTAATAGTTTCTCATAATCTGTCATGGCCTCTAATCATCTCTTATAACTTGTCATGGCCTCTAATCATCTCTTATAACTTGTCATGGCCAATAATCATCTCTCATAACTTGACATGACCACTAATAGTCTCCCATAACTTCTTAAGGCCATTAATAGTCTCTCATAACTTGTCATGGCCACAGTCTCTATTTACATGTGAGTGACCCCTAATCTCTGGCAATATGTTCTGGCCTATAACCTTTTGCAACTTTTGCAACCTTTTGCAACTTTTCATGCCCTCTATTAGCTTCTTGTCACAGTCTCTGGCAACATGTCATGGCCTTCAAAAGCCTCTCACAATTTGTCATGGTCATTAATAATCTCTTGCAACTTTTCGTGGCCCCTAACAGCCTCTCACAACTTGTCACGGTCTTGAATAATCTCTTGCAATTTACCATGACCTCTAATAGCTTTTCACAACTTCTCATGGTATCTAAAGTTTATTTGTACTTGTCATGCTCTCTAATAGTCTCTCACCACTTGTTAGGGCTTTTAATAGTTTCTAACAGCCTATCATGGCCTTTAATAATTCTTTGAAATTTGTCTTAGCCTCTTATAGTGTCTTGCAAGAGCCAATTTGCTCCTGCAGGGGAAAAAATTCCTTCCTTATCCCATGAGAGGCAATCGGATATTCCCTGGATCAACTTTACTTATAAATATTAGTATCCTTTTATATTTTGTGTATCTAGGAAATATTCCAGGCTTTTTTTGAAGCAATCTACTGAGCTGGCCAGAACCAACTCTTGAGGGAGTCTATTCCACGTTTTCACAGCTCTTACTGTGAAGAAACCTTTCTGTATTTGGAGATTAAATCTCTTTTCCTCCAGATGTAACGAGTGCCTCCTTGTCCTCTGTGATGACCTTAAGGAGAATAACTCTACACCGAGTTCACTATATGGACAGCTGATGTATTTATACATGTTGATCTTATCCCCCCTTAATCTCCTCTTCTCAAAAGAGAATAAATTCAGTTCCTCTAATCTTTCCTCATAGCTGATCTCCTCCATGCCTCCTATTAGTTTGGTTTCCCTTCTCTGTACTTCCTCCAGTTCCCCAATGTTCTTTTTGTGAATTGGTGCCCAAAACTGAACTGCATATTCCAGATGAGGTATTACTAATGATTTTTACTGGGGTAGAATGATATCTCTCTCTCTGGAGTCTATACCTCTTTAATACAAGAGAGGATTTTGTCGCTTTAGAAACTGCAGCTTGGCATTGCATGCCATTATGCCATTATTAAGCTTGTGATCTACCAGAACTCCCAGATCCTTCTCCACCATTGATTCCCCCAGTTGTACCCCCCCTAGTATGTATGATGCATGCATATTCTTAGCCACATAGTTGCCAAATTAGTGCATTGAGGTCGGCTTGTAAACTGGAGACATCCTGTAAGGACGTTATTCCATTGCACAGCTTGGTGTCATCTGCAAAGACTGAAATGGTACTTATAATCCCAGTCCCTATATTGTTTATAAATATATTAAAAGGTAAGGGTCCCAACACTGAACCTTGGGGTACACCACTAACATCCCTAGACCATTCATAGTATGAATCATTAACCACTACTCTCTGAATACGATCTTTTAGCCAGTTTTCATCCATTTACATACAGATTTTTCCAAGCCTGTAGACTTTACCTTACACATTAGCCATGTGTGGGGAACTGTCAAACACGTTTGAAAAATCCAAGTATACCACATCCACCGCCACCCCTCTGTCCAAGGTTTTTCTCACCTTCCCGTAAAAAAATCAGATTTGTTTGACAACTTCTGTCTTTCATGAATCCATGCTGTCTGTTGCTTAAAAATATTTTTTTCCAGCAAGAACGCAGCTATGTGGTCTTTTATTAAACTCTCCAGTATCTTCCCAACTATAGAAGTTAAACTAACAGATCTATAATTATTTGGTAAAGACTTTGATCCCTTTTTAAATATAGGCACCACATTGGACTTGCGCCAA
This sequence comes from Staurois parvus, assembly GCF_062004578.1. Lineage (NCBI taxonomy): Eukaryota > Metazoa > Chordata > Amphibia > Anura > Ranidae > Staurois > Staurois parvus. The sequence goes on along the minus strand of NW_028318467.1, from coordinate 4,036,441 downwards.
TCCAGTGATAATATGCCAGTCATTAACGAGTCCTTAAATCAGGGTTTCTCAACTAGGGTTCCTCCAGAGCTTGCTATGGGTTCATTGAGCAATCAGCAATTTTTGCCTCTCAGGTAAGTTCCCACTGACACCATTAATCTTTTTAGCAACCTGTAAGGGGGTAATTCTTCCCAATGACCACAAGTATAAGGAGCATTCTTACCTCTGACTATCACACTAATGTATCATGAATTGTAGATATAGTCATTTTTAGCGGGGGTTCCCTGAGACCGGAAAGTTATGTCAAGGGTTCCTCTGCATTGAAAAGGTTGAAAAAGGCTGCCCTAAATATTAGAAACAATGGCTTTGAAAAGACAGAAGCCTAATTCTTTAAGGATCCGTGGGTGTATGCCATCTGGTCCAGGTGCTTTATTCACCTTTATTTTGTCAAAATATTTCTGGATCATACCAATTTTGAGCCAATGTGGATCATTTGAGGCTGTGTCAATGCCATGCCCATTATGGACATGAGCTTCCCCAAGTTGCTTTGTATACACAGAGCTGAGGAAAGTATTTAATAAATTTGCCTTCTCTTTGTCCCCAGTCACCCACTGTAGATTATTTTGTAAAGGGCCTACATGCTCGGACAAGACCTTTTTACTATTAATATATTTGAAGACTTTTTGGTGGTTTGTCCTGCTATCTTTTGCAATTTGTTGTTCTTTTTCAATCTTTGCGGCCTTTATTTCCTTTTTACATATTCTGTTATATTATTTGTAATATTTAAATGATGATTGTGTTCCTTCATTTTTATATTTAATAAAAGCTCTTTTCTTATTATCTATAACTTTTTTAACTTTGGCCGTAAGCCACATAGGTTTGATTTTTAAACTTGTTGCCCATGGGAATATACTGTATTTTGCAGTATGTTCACATACAGTCTTTTTGAAGAACTCCTATTTCTGTGTTGTGTTCATCGATGCCAATATTCCCTCCCAGTCTAAGTCTTGGAGAGCAGCTTTCAGCCTTGGAAAATTTGTTCTCTTAAAAGTGAATGTTTTTATTTTTCCTGTATGCGTTTGCTAACAATACATGAAAACATGTTATGGTCACTGCTACCCAGATGTTCTTTTATATAGACATTAGTAATAAGCTCTGCATGGCTAGAGATCACCAGGTCCAGCAGAGCATCATTCCTAGTTGGGGCCACTAGGAACTGTTGTTTTGTAATTGGTTTATTAATTTTTGCCCTCTAACTGTTCCTGCAGGGCTATTACTCCTGCACCTCCTCATTAGCACTGGGTGGCCTATAACAAACTCCAATGATTACCTTACACAGGTGCAGTTGCACCCATAATGCTTCAGCCTCATCACACTCTCCATCAACTAGGTCCTCTTTTACACTCGCTTTGAGATCACTTCTCACATAGAGACAGACACCACCACCTTTCCTATTTACACTGTCTCTCCGAAAGAGAACATAGCCAGGAATATTAATGGCCCAGTCATGTGAAGACTGAAGCCAAGATTCAGCAATACCAATTAAATACTAGTTCTCTTCATGCACCAAAGCTTCTAACTCACCTATTTTGCTTGGCAGACATCTGGCCTTGGTGAATAAACACTTTAATTCATTGTCACATTTTGCATTCGTATTTTGCATATATTTTTTTTTTCGTAGTGTTTAAAGTAGAAATGCAGGAAACTGTAGTGTGTAACATAGAGTGCAAGAGTCAGGCGTAACAGAGAGCATAGGGGTCAACAGTGTGTAACACAGAGATTGTGGAGGTCCAGAGTAAATAATGCAGGGGTCAGGAGTAAGTAGGAAAAGTCTAGGGGTCATTGGTACACATCACACATCTCCCTTCACAAAAATACTCTTTTCCAGTACAAACATCTCCCCCTTAGCTAAAATAGCCCCCAGCACAAATTCCCCCTTCCCTCCTTTCCTGAAATGTACTCACCAGACCCCAGATGCAGCTGCACCTGGCAAAGCAAAGGACATCCTCCCAGGTCTCTGGTTAGTTGTGTCATATGACACATTAGAGACAAGGAGGAACCTAGGGCTTCCCTCAGGTCTGCAATGAGCACTGCTGCTGAATCTAAGTTCTGAAAGACTGAAGGTGAGGACAGGAGGTGGCAGCATGACATGGCTGAGATCCACTCATCACATGGCAGGGTAGATCACAGCCAACTGATTGCTGACTTGCTGTATAGATTTCCCATCCTGCCTGAGGAATGATAGAATACAACAAGAAAGGGTGTGGGGAAATCCCATTTTCACAGCTGTTACTGAGATCTTTGATACCAATTTTCCCTTCTCCTGGTGACAGCTGTGTTTTTTAGCAAGCTTATATACAGACAACATTTAATTAATAGTGAGGAATATAAAAGTTTTCATTCCATTGTACAGATGGTAGTGCTCTCCATGTCTCTTATACCCGAATGACTATCGTTGTGTCTGATGTTTTAATGGTAATAGTAACATGGCTGCTTTGTTTCCTCTTTTCTGGACTCATCTGTAAAGAAAATTAGACTTATCATTATTACTTATTTTCTCACTTCCTTCATCGAAGAGTTTTTGTTTAAATCACCTGCAAAAGATTATCATATTAAAATAGAAAACACGAGAGCTATGAAATCTAGTAAGCTTTACTTGAAAGTCTTTTTGTCATACTTTTCACTGCTCACATGCCTATTCTTCCATTTTTTATTATTATATTTAATATACAGACTGGCAAATGTTCTCTCTGGTGGCCAGTATAAAAATCAAGTGAACTGTTGATTCATCACTTTTTTATTATCCTGAATGTATGAATGTAGGTTGGTCTGATCTTTGGAGAGTCGTGCAATTAGAGAGACTTGATATTTTTACGTCCATAAGCAACACTCTCTTATGTTGACTATGGTTTGGCCCATAAAGTGAAATATATAATAAGCACCTTACCATTGTTGTTGACCAGTAGATGGGAACATCGCTGCAGAGAATGTTTATATTCATTCCCAAATGGGCCAGATTAGCTTCTTTGACTGGTGTAATATTGTAGGTTATTTTGTTGTTCGGTGGAGTGTTCTATAGAAGTAAAGAATGTTGATAGTAATAATCTTTCATCCATCATCCAGTTATGTATGAACAAATTCAACATGAAGGAAGGTGGCAAAGTGCTGAATCACTATGTCCAGGTAGGTATCCTGGGTAAATATTCTATTTGGTAAAAGAGAGTTTCCCTAAGGACAAGGGCTTGTATCTCGGGTCAACTATTGTTACATTGAGGAAAACAACAAAAAGGTTGCGTAAAGTACACAACTAATTTTTATTAAAATCACATATTTTTTCCATTAAGTTTTTTATTCAAAGTTTTTCGAATACAGAGTAAAGGAAGCATTTGGGTAGTGTAAATCACAAGCACATGCAAGAATATACATATTCACATTTGAGTTACAAGAAAGCACCCAGCAAGACACAAAACATTAGGTACAAAACAAAAAAACAAAGAAAGAGAAATTTATGAGAACGGGAAAACAAGAAAACAAAGGGTGCGAGAAAGTGCAGAGTTGTATGTCACCAAAGTATCATAGTAGCCACTAAGGTAAGAACGCAAACCAACAATACTTTACATAATGTTTCATTTATACCAATCAACCCAAACTTTCCAATTTTTATTGAATGGGTTCCAAGAGGTTGACCTGATAGCTAAAATTTGCTCATATTGATAATTGAGACTGACTTGTGCCAAGACTTCCAAGGGGTTAGGGGAAAGGTGGTTTCTCCAGTGTCTAGCTATGACTTGTTTTGCTTCCATTAACATATGTGTAATAACTAATCTGGATGAATGTGGAAAGTTGTCTATTCCTACGTGTAAGAGTGCTAATGCAGGATCTGGAGTTGATACCACACCTGAGAGGTCAGCTATAATATTGAATATTTTCCTCCAATAGCTTATTAGATTTTTGCATGACCAGAAGATGTGGAGGATAGTACCAGGTTGGCCACACTCTCTCCAACACAAAGAAGATAGGGAAGGGTAGAATTTTGCCAGCCGATGTGGGGAAAAATCACATTCTTTAGACACATTTGAAAGGGGTCACTTCATTAGTGTTTAGAAGGTGCTAAAGGAATTCTATTCACAACCAATATAGCCAGAAAGATCCAGAGGGATAAACTGGTTATCACTAAGAAGAAACGTCTTCTCCTGTCTCTGGTGTGTTGCCAGCTTATTGGTAAAGAATTAATTTCATTGATCATCTTCAACTTTGATGAAGGGGGACCCTACAAACTCGTGAAATGTGCTGGACTTCAGTTGATTATGACATTGATTTGACTTTACTATGACTGGATTGTTGTTGTTCAATTCTGAACAACTTTAGAAATTGTCTGTGAAAAACCCCCCAGGAGATTAGCAGTTACTATAATATTTAGAGATGAGCGAATTATTCAAAAATTTGGTTCGGCTGATTCGCCGAATTCGCGGAATAAATTCGCTTCGAGCCGAATATATTCGCTGCGAATTTAACTTATAAAAAGGGTGTTTCTAGGCTTCAGAGAGCCTTTATATTAGTGCAGAACACTGTACCTTTAATTTAAATGCCCTTGGAGTCTGCTGGGGAAGAGAAATAATACTGTCAGTCAGTATGACATGCAGATGAGTGCCGTCGATCTTAGAATCACCGCACACTTCACTCATTTGGGCAGTCACGGGGCCAAAACCAGAGTGTGGAGCCACAGTGTGGCGGTGGAGGCAGCAGCAATGGGAGGCCATACAGCACCCTATGACAAAATGGAACCCACCAGCAGTGTGAGGAGACCTGAAAGTGGCACATGGCAGAGTGTGGCGATGGAGACAGCAGCAATGGGAGGCCGTACAGGGACCCATGACACACTCTGGACCTGGCAGCAGCATGAGGAGGCGGTACAGGGGCCCATGACAGATTACGGGCCTGGCAGCAGCATGAGGAGTCGGTACGGGGGCCCATGGCAGATTACGGGCCTGGCAGCAGCATGAGGAGGCGGTACAGGGGCCCATGGCAGAGTGGCGGAGCGTAAGCAGCTAAAATTGAAGGCCATACAGAGGCCTATGTTAAAAAGTCCCCCCAGCAGCAGCGTGGGGAGACGACTATCAAGAGTCCAATGGCAGAGTGGCGGAGCAGAAGCAGCTTCAATTGAAGGCCATACACAGGCCTAGGTTTAAAAGTCCCTCACAGTTAATTCCAATAACGAACTCTACTCCTCCGTGCAATCTACTTACGAGACCCTGGGCAGGTCTGGGTCCAATTTGTGGTAGAGACTGGTTTTGTTCAGCCATGCTTGAGCGAGTAATAACAGGTCTGTGCTGCCCTTTGGTGTCTGGCTTAATGCGCACAACACTGAACGTCCCAGCGTTTGTCAACGATTTGCCGTTAAGTGATGCAAACCCGCTGAACCACGTTCATGAGGAGCCGGTACAGGGGGGCCATGAATCAGTATGGACCTGGCAGCAGCGTGAGCAGATGACAGAGGCACATGGCGCAGGGTGGCGGTGTAGGCAGCATTATTCTGAAGCCATACACAGGCCTAGGTTAAAAAGCGGAAGCCGTCAGCAGCGTGAGCAGACGACAGAGACACATGGCGCAGGGTGGCGGTGGATGCAGCAGTATTCGGAAGCCAAACACAGGCCTCGGTTAAAAAGCGGAAGCCGTCAGCAGCGTGAGCAGACGACAGAGGCACATGGCGCAGGGTGGCGGTGGAGGCAGCAGCAATGGAAGGCCATACAGCACCCTATCACAAAATGGAACCCACCAACAGTGTAAGGAGACCTGAAAGTGGCACATGGCAGAGTCTGGCGATGAAGTCAGCAGCAATGGGAGGCCGTACAGGGACCCATGACACACTCTGGACCTGGCAGCAGCAAGAGGAGGCGGTACAGGGGCCCATGGCAGAGTGGCGAAGCGTAAGCAGCTTAAATTGAAGGCCATACAGAGGCCTATGTTAAAAAGTCCCCCCAGCAGCAGTGTGGGGAGACGACTATCAAGAGTCCAATGGCAGAGTGGCGGAGCAGAAGCAGCTTCAATTGAAGGCCATACACAGGCCTAGGTTAAAAAGTCCCCCCAGCAGCAGTGTGGGGAGATGACTATCAAGAGTCCAATGGCTGAGTGGTGATCCGGGAAGTCAGCGTTGTGATTGCAGATGCAATGCAGAGATTCTATGAGGTGATGCCGTGGGTGCGAAGAAGATCATATACCGTTGTACTTCCATCCATAAGACGGAACAACCTGCGAACCGGGAGCTTTATTGCCCTGACCCGCTGAGCAGCTTCTGGGATACCCAAGAGGCCCATGGCAGAGTGGCGGAGCGTAAGCAGCTTCAATTAAAGGCCATACAGAGGCCTATGTTAAAAAGTCCCCCCAGCAGCAGCGTGGGGAGACGACTATCAAGAGTCCAATGGCAGAGTGGCGAAGCGTAACCAGCTTCAATTGAAGGCCATACACAGGCCTAGGTTAAAAAGTCCCCCCAGCAGCAGTGTGGGGAGACGACTATCAAGAGTCCAATGGCTGAGTGGCGATCCGGGAAGTCAGCGTTGTGATTGCAGATGCAATGCAGAGATTCTATGAGGTGATGCCGTGGGTGCGAAGAAGATCATATACCGTCGTACTTCCATCCATAAGACGGAACAACCTGCGAACTGGGAGCTTTATTGCCCTGACCCGCTGAGCAGCTTCTGGGATACCCAAGAGGCCCATGGCAGAGTGGCGGAGCGTAAGCAGCTTCAATTAAAGGCCATACAGAGGCCTATGTTAAAAAGTCCCCCCAGCAGCAGCGTGGGGAGACGACTATCAAGAGTCCAATGGCAGAGTGGCGGAGCGGAAGCAGCTTCAATTGAAGGCCATACACAGGCCTAGGTTAAAAAGTCCCCCCAGCAGCAGTGTGGGGAGACGACTATCAAGAGTCCAATGGCTGAGTGGCGATCCGGGAAGTCAGCGTTGTGATTGCAGATGCAATGCAGAAATTTTATGAGGTAATGCCGTGGGTGCGAAGAAGATCATATACCGTCGTACTTCCATCCATAAGACGGAACAACCTGCGAACCGGGAGCTTTATTGCCCTGACCCGCTGAGCAGCTTCTGGGATACCCAAGAGTTTGGCTTCTGTGGGGAATATGGTTGAAAACTGAAACTTAAAGGCATGTTGACGGAAGGGCACCAGTGTCAGTGCTCCGGAGGGAATATAGCTTCAAAGCTGACACTTAAAGGTATATCGACGGTCAGAGACCACAGGAAGTGGAGCTTGCGTCTTAAATCGACTGAATGTGGCAGACGTGAAACGTCTACGGGCCGTATATGAAACGGGTTGTTCCTTTTTCTGGAATAAGTGTTGGAAATGGTGTGGCGTTTTGTCTATTTAATTCCGATAACGGACTCTACTCCTCCGTGCAATCTAGTTACGAGACCCTGGGCAGGTCTGGGTCCAATTTGTGGTAGAGACTGGTTTTGTTCAGCCATGCTTGAGCGAGTAATAACAGGTCTGTGCTGCCCTTTGGTGTCTGGCTTAATGCGCACAACACTGAACGTCCCAGCATTTGTCAACGATTTGCCGTTAAGTGATGCAAACCCGCTGAACCAAGTTCATGAGGAGCCGGTACAGGGGGGCCATGAATCAGTATGGACCTGGCAGCAGTGTGAGGAGACCCGAAAGTGGCACATGGCGCAGGGTGGCGGTGGAGGCAGCAGTATTCGGAAGACATACACAGGACTAGTTTAAAAAGCGGAAGCCGTCAGCAGCGTGAGCAGACGACAGAGGCACATGGCGCAGGGTGGCGGTGGAGGCAGCAGTATTTGGAAGCCATACACAGGCCTAGGTTAAAAAGCGGAAGCCGTCAGCAGCGTGAGCAGACGACAGAGGCACATGGCGCAGGGTGGCGGTGGAGGCAGCAGTATTCGGAAGCCATACACAGGCCTAGGTTTAAAACTGGAACCCAGCAGCGTGAGCAGACGACAAAGACGCACATGGCAGAGGATGGATCTGGCAGCAGTATGAGAAGGCGGTACAGGGGCCCGTGGCACAGTGTGGTGATGGGGGCTACAGCAACTGGATGCCAGAAAGTGGCCGATAGGGCTATATACTGCATGGAATTATAAAGTTGTAAAGACAGCGGCCTATAAGGCTATACACACTATAACAATCATGACTTGATTGACCATTGGCCTATAAGGCTATACACAGCATGAATATCATGACTTATTCTGAGAGTGGTTTGGAAGGCTATATACAAAAAGTAATTCATGAGCTGTCCGGACAGCGGACAATAAGTACATATATACAAATCAATTCATCAGCTGTCCAGCCAGCGGCCTCAAAGGCGACACATATAGAAAGCAATTCATGAGCTGTTCAGACAGCGGCCTCTAAGGCGACAGATATACAAAGCAATTCCCGAGGTGTTCAGGGAGCGGCCTGAACGGCTAGGTTATTACTAAATATATTTTTGTGGCCAAACATCGGCCTATAAATAGATGTCTACACAGTGACAAAAAATTATGTCGCCAGACAGCGGCCCCTAAGGCAACAGATATACAAAGCAATTCCCGAGGTGTTCAGTGAGCGGCTTGAACAGCTAGGTTATTACTAAATATATCTTTCTGGCCAAACATCGGCCTATAAATAGATGTCTACACAGTGACAAAAAAGTAGGTCGCCTTACAGCGGCGTATCCTACAAATTGACATTATAAGAAATGGTTTAGACCAAAAAAAAAAACTTTGATGCGATGCTATACCTTAGTAGATTGTGGAAAGTCGACAAGTCAAGCGTAACTGTGTACATTACAGAAAATCTTAACAAGACAACCAAACATGTGGCCAAACCATGACCGATACAACAAGTTAACAATGTAAGAAACAGGCGGGGGCCAAACCGTGGCCAATAAATAAACAGTCCACCTCATTGATGAGATGGACAACACGTGTCAAATAAATATTTAAAAAAATTGCTATTCCATCGGTCTGGAACTGGTCGACTATAAATAATTAAAAAGTTTAAATTCATGTGACAGTCGTCCAGCGACGTATAAATAATTTAAAAACACCAATTCATGAGGGGCCCGACCTGCAGAGTATAAGTCATTAAAAATGTGCAAAACATGAGTCGGCCGACCAGCAGCCTCTCAATAAAATATATATACAAATGTACGGATCAGGTGGAGGTCTTCCATTTGTCCCTCATAACATGTTTGGGGCATGATTCATGGCGGATTTAGTCAGTTGTGTCAGGAACTGGTGGTTTGAAATCCAGACTAATCCACGCCTGATTCATTTTCACAAACGTGAGTCTCTCCACACTTTGGGTGGAGAGTTACAATACCTCCTGCCGCACTAAACACGCGCTCCGATGCCACGCTACTGGCCGGGCATGACAGCCTTTCAAGGGCAAATTCAGCTAGTTGGGGCCAAAGGTCAAGTTTCGTTGCCCAGTAGTCAAGGGGATTGTCTACCTCGGTTGGCAGGGTGCTGTCCAAGTAGGCCCAAGCCTGTTGTTTGAGGTCCTGCTCCAGGTCCACCTGATGCTGCTGCTGCTGCGGCTGGTTAGTAGTTTCCTCACTGCGCTGGTGAAGAAAGCTACTCATCATCGACTGCAGACTGAGGCAGCCGCTGCTGGTGGAGCTGCCACTGCTCCTACCACCCCAGCCCTCCCCTGCTGCCATGGCAGCGGAACGCGAGCGCACAGGGCCCACAGTGTCTGAGGATGGACGTTGGCGCAGAAAGGCAGAGACCAACTGACTACATAGGTGGTTTTTATAGTACTTTATTTTGGCCTCCCTCTCAGCAGGTGTGAAAAAGGCCACCATTTTTGAACGGTAGCGAGGGTCCAACAAGGTGGACAGCCAAAAGTCATCCCTCTGTCTGATGGTTATTATTCGGCTGTCGCTACGCAAGCAACCGAGCATGCTATGGGCCATTTGTGCCAAGGAATGCGAGGGACTCCCTGCCTCCATCTCCACAGCATACTGCCACGGTGCGTCTGGGTCCTCTGTCTCCTCCTCCTCCTCTACCAGATGCTCCTGCTCCTCCACTCCTGTCCGCTGAGTGGAAAAACCACCCATTTCACTCAATAATTCCTGAGCACCAATGTCCTCCTCTACCTCCTCCTCTTCTTCCTGTCCTGCCCCCACAGGGGTCATGTGGCGTTGAGATCTGTGCGCCACGTCTACCGCACCCTGACCAGCCATTGTTAACAGCATTTGTTCCAGGACGTGCAACAGAGGAATGACGTCGTTCATCCCATAGTCCTGCCGACTCACGAATAGCGTGGCCTCCTCAAAGGGCCTGAGCAAGCGGCAGGTGTCACGCATGAGCTGCCAATGTCTGACATCTAAGTTACACAGGGGAGTACCTTTATCCGCTTGTAACATCAGGAAATCGGTGATGTCCTTTCGCTGTTCGTAAAGGCGGTCTAACATGTGTAGGGTTGAATTCCACCTTGTTGCAACGTCGCAGATCAGGCGATGCTGTGGAATTCCGTTCTGCCGCTGCAGCTCAAGGAGGGTGTGCTTTGCGGTGTAGGAATGGCTGAAATGCATGCAAAGTTTACGTGACATTTTAAGGATGTCTTGCAGTGGAATGATGGATTTTAGGAACCGCTTGACAACCAGATTGAACACGTGAGCCATGCATGGCGCATGGCACAACCTTCCTTGACGCAGAGCAGACACCATGTTCTTTCCGTTGTCGGTCAACATGGTTCCGATTTTCAGTTTGCGCGGAGACAGCCATCTGTCGATTTCTCTGTTCATTACACTGAGAAGTTCCTCCCCTGTGTGACTACGTTCGCCAAGGCATTCCAGGTGCAGCACAGCGTGACACCGTTGCGCCCTGCACATGTGATATGCCGGTCGGGTAATGGGACTTGGCACAGGGGTGGCGGCTGAGGACACGGCGGAAGAAAAGGTGGTAGAGGCGGACATCTTTGCTGGACCAAGGACGTGCAAACGTGGAGGCAAAAGCGGCGTGACCTGTCCAAGTTGCTGGTGCGGCTGTGCCGGCACCACGTTCACCCAGTGGGCCGTAAATGACAAGTACTGTCCCTGACCGTAGTTACAGCTCCACAGGTCGGCGCTGCCGTGCACTTTGGCAGAGACCGACATGCTCAAAGACTGGCCCACCATCTCTTCTACATGTGAATGCAGGGCTGGCACTGCCTTTTTGGCGAAGAAATGCCGGCTTGGCACTCTCCACCGCGGCTCGGCACAAGCCATCATTTCTCGGAAAGGTGCTGAGTCCACCACTTGGAAAGGGAGGGACTGCAGCACCAGCAACTTGGACAGGAGGACGTTCAGCTTCTGCACCATCGGGTGCGTGCTCGCAAACTGTTGTCTCTTGGAAACGGATTCCAAGAAAGACTGCTGACGGAATCCGTGAAGAGGAGTAGCAGGAGAAGGAGCATCTGAACGAGCGGAAGATGCCAACGAGCGACAACTCCCCTCAGCAGAGGTGTTGGAGCCTTGACTGGCTGATAGAGGGCGATTGACGTCGGGTGACGGAGCAAGTAACGGAGCGGGTGATGGAGCGGGGGCTGGGGCAGGCAGAACCGCCGTATCTTTATCACGGTTTTCCCAGGCCACCGAATGGCGACGCTGCATATGCTGACGCAACGCTGTAGTCCCAACATTGGCCCCCTGGCCACGCTTGACTTTCTGGCCACATAGTCGACATACGGCTACGTTTACTTCCTCGGGCGGCTTGACGAAAAATTGCCACACCGCCGAGTAGGAAACTTTGCCCCCGCTACTCCTCACTGGCTGACTGCTACTTCCTCCGTGCACACCGGCACCACTACTGGCCGTGGTGGTAGGCTGCAGTGGAGCTGGTGCTCTACTCCGTGGCCGTTTGGCTCCACTGACACTGCTGCGACCCTGCTGCCTCCTGGGCAACCCACCGACTGTTTTGCTCGCTGGCAAGCTGGCACCCTCTTCTCCTGATGATGCGGAAGCAATAGCCTGATGACGACGACGCTGCCAAGTGCGATCAGCCTCATCATCATCAATTAGGGTCTCCGCGTCACTACTAGCCCCCTCGACTGCGTGTGGGTCAGGAGACAGACCTGTCTCTAGACCGGCTACCGAGCCACTCTCCTCGCCAGTACTTCTTCGCCTGGCTGCTGAAGAGGCGGATGTCTCCCCCCGTTCCTGACCGCCCTCTGTTAGCTCTTCCTCACTGTACAGTGGGGCTGAGCCCACAGCATGCGATACTTCGCTTGGTGAGGGAACACCAAAGGACAGGGGCAGGTCGAGGACACGTGATTTCAGTGGGCTTGCTCCCGGGCCATGCCAACTAACGGTTGTGTCTGACGTACCCACCGACCGTTTGCTGTAGGTGTCAGAGGTGACCTGGGAAGAGGAAGACGACCGAGTCAACCAATCGATGACGGCAGGGTTGTCGGTGGAGACACGACCGCTGGATGACACCGGGAGCACTGGCCTCTGGCTGCGACTAGTGCTGCCTCGACCCCTTCCTCTGCTGCCACGTCTGCTCGCTCCTGAAACATTGCCTCCTCTGCCACTCCTCTGCGTGTTGTCTGACATACTCTTTAATTCAATAAGCACCCCAAAAATAAAACCGGATTTAACTCTTTGAACGTACAATAGTGGTTGTGAAGCAGAAAGTCAGTTTATTTAGCACAATCGGTCAATTGCAGCTTGCCGTTGGCTGGAAACTGTACGTTTATGTCACTGGAATGCACTAATCACCCAAAAAATATTACCGCCACCCGGCGTGTAAATGGATCTAACTCTTTGAACGTACAATAGTGGTTGTGAAGCAGAAAGTCAGTTTATTTAGCACAATCGGTCAATTGCAGCTTGCCGTTGGCTGGAAACTGTACGTTTATGTCACTGGAATGCACTAATCACCCAAAAAATATTACCGCCACCCGGCGTGTATATGGATTTAACTCTTTGAACGTACAATAGTGGTTGTGAAGCAGAAAGTCAGTTTATTGTACACAATCGGTCAATTGCAGCTTGCCGTTGGCTGGAAACTGTACGTTTATGTCACTGGAATGCACTAATCACCCAAAAAATATTACCGCCACCCGGCGTGTAAATGGATCTAACTCTTTGAACGTACAATAGTGGTTGTGAAGCAGAAAGTCAGTTTATAGTACACAATCGGTCAATTGCAGCTTGCCGTTGGCTGGAAACTGTACGTTTCTGTCACTGGAATGCACTAATCACCCAAAAAATATTACCGCCAGCCGGCGTGTAAATGGATTTAACTCTTTGAACGTACAATAGTGGTTGTGAAGCAGAAAGTCAGTTTATTTAGCACAATCGGTCAATTGCAGCTTGCCGTTGGCTGGAAACTGTACGTTTATGTCACTGGAATGCACTAATCACCCAAAAAATATTACCGCCACCCAGCGTGTAAATGGATCTAACTCTTTGAACGTACAATAGTGGTTGTGAAGCAGAAAGTCAGTTTATTGTACACAATCGGTCAATTGCAGCTTGCCGTTGGCTGGAAACTGTACGTTTGTGTCACTGGAATGCACTAATCACCCAAAAAATATTACCGCCAGCCGGCGTGTAAATGGATTTAACTCTTTGAACGTACAATAGTGGTTGTGAAGCAGAAAGTCCGTTTATTTTGCACAATCGGCAAACTGCGGCACCAACTGTGCACGACAGCCACCAAAAAAAAAAAGGGTGTATGTCACTTTAAATTTTCGATTCTTTGATAGCTGTGGCCCTAAGTAACGATTCTGTGTCCCTGAGTAACGATTCTGTGTCCCTGAGTAACGATTCTGTGTCCCTGAGTAACGATTCTGTGGCCCTAAAGTCTCTGTGGCCCTAACTCTGTCCCTTAATACACACAGGTCTGTCTCTCTTGAATGACCGGAGGCTAATGGAGAATTCTAAGATGGCCGCGATTTATAGCTCCACCATTACACAGTGCTGGCTGGCTGCTGATTGGCTAATGCGATCACATGTCATGAATGCATTATGGGTCAGCGCGCCTTGTCTGCAAGGAGCAGGGGCCCCATGATCCCCTATTGCCCGGGGGCCCCATGAGTTGTCAGTCCGCCCCTGGTTATGATATTGTCAATGGAATGGACTTCTATGGTAAAAAAGTAGATGTCTAGTGGTGTCACTGCTCACAGGATATACTTTGTATTTATAGGTATCTCCGTTAGACTTACATTGCTCAGGAAGATTCTCATCATCTTAAGTAGGTTAGAGATAGATGGAGTCCGGACCTCATCCATTCTCAATAAGTAACATATGGTGCTGCTGGAAGTCCGGATACCGATAATTCTCTGTTGACAAGGAAATATTTGTTCTGATTTTCACATGATGTGACTACTGGCAACAGAAATCACAGATCACCACATACCTGCTTATAATCTAAAACAATGGTGGAAGTATAATTATTGATGAGGACAACAAAGACTGCCACATCTTCCTGTTCATTCACTAAGATCATTTGCTGGAAGTTGTGCCCGTCCTGAGAGCTGAGTGTCATCATCACCATCTATAGTACAAAAATATGGCCAGTGTTATTGGGGGGAATCAAACAGCCTACAGTGTGTGATTCCTGAACAACATTCTACAGAAGCAAACTTAAGCAGTTACTAATACTGTATGTTTCAATTTGGCGTAGAAAAGTTGAAATGTTTCTTACGGTTTCCGTGTATTTCTGGGTCATGTAGACTCCAAGTAAAATTGACACAACAGTGATGACGACAAGAAAAAGTGCCACAGAAACTCCCACAATCCACTTGTTCTTGGGCTGCTTCGTATTGGAGAAGAGGCTGTATGGCTAATGGACAGAGAATAATACAAAAATAGGAAACATCATTTATAAATTGTAGGACATGACTGTCTTTATTTTGAACCCAAATGCCTTCGCCCCATTTATCTCCACAATAGTACTTTTTGTCACTCCAAAAATGTTCAGATAGAATGTATACTTATGTTTTAAAACTGCATCGTGGTACAGGATTGATACCGCTGTTTTTTGTCTTTTGACTGAATAGCAGATTATTATAGAGACAGTTGCTCACTAGTCATAGTTTCCACTCTCTGACATAAAAACTAACATAAATATAGTATAGATCCAGAGCATTATACACAGCTGCTTTCATGTTAATTAGAAAGGGTCAACTTATGCGTGTGGCATCACATTACCCATTCATTTAGCAAGAAAAGGTATAGTGTATGAGATATAAAGCAAATTCGTACATCAGAAGGTTTCTAAAATGTCATTACTTCCATCAAAAGTCTGAGTCCAAGAGTTTCATTCCTTATTTAAGGTGGTTGTAAACCTCAAACATGTAATATGAACAAAACATCATTCTACATATAGTGTGTACATGTCCCTATTAAGAGCACTAAATGTCATTTCTGTCTGCTGCTTTGTTTCTCTGCTATCAGCATGAATCAGTTTTCCTGACACCAAGAGAAAAATGGTGACAGGGGAGGGACCTCCAGAAGATTGCCAGTCTCAGCTCTATTTCTGTGAGTTGTGTGTAGGGGGGGGGTGTCCCTTTCCTCCAATCAGCTCTCAAAGCTCTCCTCACTGAGCTCTGCAGAGTAATTTCAGCTCTCTGCCCCCTTTTTATGAACTCTTGGACAAGCTTTATGAGTTCAGCAGTTTGAACAGATGTAGAGAAGAGACGACTGCAGATAAACAGATACAACTTGTGTAAGAGGATTTGTTTCATCTCTGTGTATCACCTGAGGCCAATCACTTCACTGGTATATATAAGAGTTTACAACCACTTTAAGGATAGTAGGTAGGGTCATGCAAATCATTACGCCCTTGTAGCCAATAATGCATCTGTAAACTGGTGTATACACTATGTGTACAGCTCTCCAAATGATTGCGTTCAAGTGTTTTCAGTAAAGCACTATACTGTTAATGCTGCAACATACAAAAACATGTTTGACAATTGTACACTTCCAGTCTTGTTGAAACATTTTAAGGAGGAACCTTTTCTGTTCCAGTAAGATTGTCCCCCTTTGTATAAAGCCAGTTCCATAAAGACATGGCTTGATTAGTTTGGTGTGGAGGAACTGGAGTGGTGTACAAATAGCCCTGACCACAACCCTACTGAACCCCTTCGGGATTAATGGAAAAACTGATTGTGAGTCAGGCATTCTCATTCAACATCAGTACCTAACCTCAAAAAATGGGAATGAATTCCCACAGACACACTTCAAAATCTGGTGGAAAGCCTTCCCAGAAGAGTGGATGTTGTTAAAACAACACAAAGGGAGGCCAACTCTATAATAATGACCAAGGTTTTGAAATAGGATGTCCAACAAGCTCATGTAAGTACAAATGTCAGATGTACACTATCTACATATCTAGGCTATATTTTCATTATAAGCTTTCTAGAGCTTAGGCAATAAATGGAAAGAATGTGAGGGGAAATCATGTATTATTATTTACAGGCTGAAATCAGAGCTACAATCTGGGAAATATAGGCAAAGGACAATTATATGACCCTCCTGATCCTGCAGACAGTGGTTAACCCATACACCCCCTGTAGTCACTGTATATAACATAACAAAATGTGATATAGAAGGCAACAGAGGAACTTACAGGGAGGGCCCCATCACTGTCCTTGGTGATTTCTTCCTTCATGTTCTTGGAGATGTCTCTTCACTGATGTCTGGGTATTTTCTGGACAAAGCTGGGTGTGTTCCTTGTACTGTAGGTATTTTTAAATGGTTAGTCTGGCCAACAATTAAACTTTGAACAAATATTGGCAGAAGGATTGCAAAAGATAAATTCATAGAGCTGTAGCAAGAAAATATTCTATGCAAACAAGGAAGCTGTTGTGGAAAAACATAAATGTCGATATTCTATACTTTCAGATTTTGTTATTTCTCTATAAACCTGAAGTGTGTTTGGAGTCATGAGGAGAACAGAGGGTCACTACAGCTTATGGTAAAGTGGAAGGTAGAAGCAAAATATAAAACCATCCAATTTCTGTTTCCATCAACTGATGTGATCAGTCACAGTTCATGATAGATCCAGCTCATAAAACTACCTCTCTCTATCCCATTGGCCCGCACCACTCTTTTCAATACTCCCAAATGCCGGGAATAGCCTTTGCTGTATTGAAACGCTCCCAAACATAGGGGAAAGACCACAAACAACTGCTAATCACAGAAACCACTTTGTCCTCAGTGTCAGTGAAGAATTGACTCAGAATCAGATTCCTCTCCACCACTCGTAATAGACGACAAGGGTCTTGCAGAGAAGTCACCCTGCAACTGCAACCTGGTTTTCTAACCACTATTAAAGACTCTACAACTCAACAGTTACAGGAGCTCAGAGACAAGATTTCTTGTTATGACTCCTATCCACTGGATTTAAAACACAGGGATGGCGAGCTGGAGGATGCTCTAAAAAAAAAACACAAACCCAGCTTCAAACCATCTACAAACAAAAAAGTGCCATTAGTTAAAAACAAAAGTAGAAGATCTCCAGAATTTGTTAAAATTTTTTGACAGCATGGAGATGGGATAGAACACCCTTCTGCCCCAATTAGGGAGATTCACCCTATTTGTCCTGTTTACTGTTATCATCAAAATTGAAAGTAAAAGAAAATCCCAAATTTTGGGTTGTCCTCAGAAAAGTAAAAGGGGAAAATCTTCCAATCAGGACATTAGTTCTGCCAACCTGGAAGTCCCAATGGATTCCCTTAGTTTGCAGGGATTTCCTCTCACTTCCTGTTTTGGCTTGGCTAGGGGACAGGAAGTGAAGGTAAATCTCCCCAATGGGACACTGATGGCAATACAACTGACAGGGGTATAACCCTCCCTTACTCTATCCAAAATGATAAAAAGATGCTTTGCCTGCAGTTTTAGTTTAAAGCACCGTTTAGAGTGGTGCATGACCACCACATCAGCCAGCAGCCAGGAGCCAACCCAAACAGAAATTCACCCAGACGGGTTTTTGCAAAATTTCCAGTTTTCCAAATTCTACAAGCCTTGTAGTTGACGGTCACAACATTGATTTTCTTTGACAATTCAGCAGAGCTCATCAAGCAACATAAGGCCTTCAACTAAACTTGCAGAAAATTAGGGGATAAGTTTATCAAATCTGCAGTCCTGTATGTAAAGGTATGTATCTCTTCTGGGAAGATGCACTCTTTCCTAGATCCCGTGGCTGATGAAACCCTTGTGGAAATCCCCATTGATCTGTCACTGTATCCCTTGCAGAACAGCTCCACTCATGATAGAGTGGTCCTATATATCCAACAAGATCAAGCTATGACATGGACAAGAAGCCTGTCATGGACTGAGAAGCTAATGGGGTCCCTTGTCAATTTATCACCTCTCACTCTCCATCATTAAGACTGTATTCCCACAAACATGCTATAGAGTTCTTTCTGGAAGTGTGGTCTGTCTGTGAAGACATCTCTGGTTCCACTTAATACTACTCATATACTACCAATTATTTTTGGAATACTTTATTCACAACCTACTTGATGAAAATCACAACATGGAACATCAACGGATTACAGTCACCTCATATATATATATATATATATATATATATATATATACCTATGTAGCTTCAACTCTTTTGTGAAGGCTGTCCACAAGGTTTAGGAGTGTGTCTATGGGAATGTTTGACTATTATTCCAGAAGCACATTTGTGAGGTCAGGCACTGATGTCTGACAAGAAGGCCTGGCTCGCAGTCTCCGCTCTAATTCATTGCAAAGGTGTTCTATCGGGTTGAGGTCAGGACTCTGTGCAGGCCAGTCAAGTTCCTCCACCCAAAACTTGCTCATCCATGTCTTTATAGACCTTGCTTTGTGCACTGGTGCACAGTCATGTTGGAACAGGAAGGGGCCATCCCCAAACTCTTCCCACAAAGTTGGGAGCATGAAATTGTCCAAAATGTCTTGGTATGCTGACGCTTTAAGAGTTCCCTTCACTGGAACTAGGGGGCCAAGGCCAACTCCTGAAAAACAACCACACACCATAATCCCCCTCCATCAAACTTTACACTTGGCACAATGCAGTCAGGCAAGTACCACGCTACTGGCAACCGCCAAACCCAGACACGTCAATCAGATTGCCAGACAGAGAAGCGTGATTCGTCACTCCAGAGAACACATCTCCACTGCTCTAGAGTCCAGTGGCAGCATGATTTACACCACTGCATCCGATGCTTTGCATTGCACTTAGCTATTGATTCTGCAGACAGTTGGTGACTGTTCCCAGATTCACTGACCCCGCTCTGTCATTTTATGTGGCCTAGAACTTGGTGGCTGATTTGCTGTTGTTCCCAGTTGCTTCCACTTTGTTATTACTGCAGCACTCAAAACCTTTCCAAGCTAGACTACTGAAAAAGTCTCCCCATTCTTATCTCTGATCATGCTCCTATCAATTTTCAGCTCTAGAATTGTCCATCCGTAAAGGGGGATTTCATAAGGAGATTCCCCTCTTATCTTTCTAAGGATGAATGAGTCCAACAACATCTAAAAACTGGTGGATTCACAATGAGTATTATAACAAAGAACACAAATCCATTATATCATGTTACACATGCATTGTTGTTCTTTGCCTTTAAATAATTTTATCCCTTCATCACTCTCTACCTAGAAGATGCTCTTTATAGCTAGTTCCACCCTCATTCGGTGTGTCTTTAGCTTCTGTTCTGAGCACATGCAATTAATAGAGCTAGACATACTATGATTTTTTTTTTACCTATCTGATGTTCATTTGTTATGATCTGCACAAGTTTTTTGATTAAAGCTTTCTAAAATCTACAAGATGTCATTTGGATTGAGTCACTGTCTGCCAGTCTACTGAGACTGCATGTTAGGCTATGCCACAACTGCATCAGTTATAGAGATCACATTCTCAGTGCTTATATTGTGGAAGCAGTACACAACCCAAAATTATTTTAGTAAATTGCAGATAGTACTTAGTGGAAAGATTTAGTTTTTTGCAGTCCGTCTTTATTATTTTTACAAAAAGAATCAAAATTAGCAAATACAAAAAATAATACAAAAGGTATAAAAGTCAAAACATAGGTAAACTTTAGGCATTCCAAGGATACAAGTAATCAATATGCTGAGTCTGCAGGATAAGGATCAAGCTACTGAGGTATAGAAATATACATGTAGAGACAAAGTTCAAACAATTGAATAAGACCATTTCAACCAGAGACTCCACTATGATAAGAGCCAATTGACCCGTGTCAGAGAGCCCAGAGAGTAAGAGTGTAAGGAAGCCTAAGTCTGAGAAAAAAAAAAGGGGGGGGGGAGAGGAGAGATTGGAGTGAAAGGGAAGGGCATTCTATCCCTCCCCCTTGGTTGGAGCAGCGCATTAGCGTTCCCATCCACGTGTGTTTATGCAGCAGAGATATCTAGCAGGGCAGAACCTCACTACCTATGTGACAGCTGAGAGTTTGCTCTCATCCAGAGCCTCAGATGGATCAATGCCGAGACTCCAGTGTGCAGTCAGCCAGCATAAATTAGGGGAAAGATTTTTGCTTATGTACTACTCTGAAAAGGAAAAATTCTAAAGGGCTAGCTTGTCAAACTGCAAGACATGCTCTCAACTTATATATATTGAACATGTCAGAAAGACTGATTCCTGTAAAGAAGTTGAATATTTTAAATTCCAAACCAAATCTATTCTGTTATTGGCCAAGCTAGCTAGGAGATACCACCAGATATATCATACCACTTTTATTAGAGACTGGGACAACCCAACATGATCCCAAAGATTGAAAAGAAAAAGGACCAAACTGTTAGGTACGGTGAAGCATTGGATTCTTTGGGCACAGTAAGAGACCACACAATAAAATACATATAGTCATTTATTGACATAAACGAATCATATGTCCATGATAGGACACCTTTTTACAAAAGATACTCTTCAAAAGAGAAGATAAGAACAAAGCACATCACGTTGGACACAAAGCCCCCCCCCCTCATGTATAGTAAAGGATAACCACTCAGCATATAGTGACAACATACATATATTTCAAAATACAGTCAACGCGTTTCGCTTGTGCATGATGTGCTTTGTTCTTATCTTCTCTTTTGAAGAGTATCTTTTTTAATATGGGTCCTATTATGGACATATGATTCTTTTATGTCAATAAATAGCATCACCGTGCACGCCAACCCACGTGTCCGGACCACGTGATTGCAACAATGCCATCTTGGATGCAGACAGGTTGGTGAGACGCTGGATTGTGAGCACTGTGCTCCTGGTAATAAATGCTTGTGAAATTTTGACTCATTGTGAGTGCGGTTTTATAAGCGGGGATTATTGGAATACATTTTATACGTTATTTGCACTATGGCGAGTGTTCTTTCTATCTACATGTCTTATATGGAGTATTTTGGATATCCATAAGCTGGAGTTCAGTGGTGGAGTGCTGGATTTAAACAGATATGTTGGTTTATCACCAGGTTCTGGTGAGTGTGCATTTTGATGGGGTGTTTTAAGCACTGAATATCACATTTGTGAAAGAAAATTTCATGACTTCATTAATTGAGGATCATATTTGATATGGACTTTTTTGAATGGTGATTCAACAGATTTATTTAACTTTGCACTTTATGGTGGTGGTATTATTTATTAATCCATATTATTAGGGTTGTGGTACATATTATTATCATTATTTTATTTATCACAATTTTGGATTATAAATTACAGTGGTCATATAATAGCAGCACCCACTTCAAGTCTTTTTTATGCTACTCTATTTAAGTACATAGGCGCAATGATTTAAATCGGATGGTGCGTTTTGGAGGAATCTAATTCTGACACCATTTGAGGGTTCAATATATATTTTCAGTATGGTCAACTGCTGAATAAATAAACAGACAGCTCAACTCTCTCATAAAGCAGTTTAATCCAATGTAATTTTAGTTGTAAAAACTAACTGAGGAAACAAGATGAAAAAGGGAGGGATCTAGGTAAGAAAAAAATAACAAATCTAAACATGTAGGTCAGGGGTCTTCATACTTTCTAAGCAACGGGCCAGTTTACTGTCCCACAGATTTTAGGGGGGGCAGGACCAGAAAATGACCCGGCATTAGTGGGAGTAAACAATGCCCCATCTTTAGTGAGAGGAATTGTGCCCCATCGATGGTGTCATTGGGAGAAATTGTGCCCAATCATTGGTGTCATTGGGCCCCGATCTTGGTATCATTGGGAACTGTGCCCCATCATTGGAGGGAGTTGTGCCCCATCGTTGCTATCATTGTGAGGAATTTGTTGGTGTCAATGGATTAAATAGTGCTCCAAGAGCCACATATAAGCAAGTAAAGGGCCGCATTCAGCACAGGGGAGCAGTTTGGAGACCACTGATGTAGGTAATCTGTATTGTTCCATTTATAGATATTTAATTACAAGTTGTAATTACACTGGATTACCACTAGGTGTTAGCACAAAGCTTATTAAACATTACATAATGAAATCCAATGCAAAGTGTTGGATATAAAATACGTGATCCAGAACATTCACTCTAGGATGGAGGCTTATATTTAAAGGAAAAGTTCACCTTTTGCAGGTAAAAGCTAGGGAACTGATCAGGCTGTACTCTCCTGCTTAGTGTGGTCAGTTTTTAATAGGAAAACAGAGGGACTTGCAGGAATTCCAGGGATTTCATACAAAGGAGCAGGGCTGGGACAAGGGGTGGGCAGGAGGGGCAGCTGCCCTGGGCACAGCAGTATATTGTATGGCTGGGGGCACAGGTGAGCTCATTCTGATACAAGGCATTTTGACAAGTGGGTGACTGTTGGGGGTAGTATCCAATAAGCTTGCACATAATGAAGGGGGGGGTGCAGTTTGGCTTCTTTGCCCTGGATGATCTTGTCCCGGTACTGTAAAGGTGCAATACAAAGGATACTCTTTCATGCAAGTACATGGTACAGCAGGCACATATCTGGAATATGAAATGTTGGGTTTACATGGATGTTATGGAGGAACCTCTACAGAGGACTACATAATCAAATGTCCAAAATCTTCACACCTTATTAGTAACCTTGACCGTGTTCTATGGACTTGCCCTATATAGTTGTTTTTTTGGTGACAAACATTTTGGTTGTTGGGGTGTTTTTCAGGATGCAGCAGAAAGATCCCCCCATTCAGCTCTCCTAGCAGCAAAAAACTGAAAAACTGTCTACTGGATAATCCTACTAATCTTCACGATTTAAATCAAGTATTAGATCAATTTAGGAAAGTTGACAAAACTGATGATATTAAACACAGACACATCCACCATAATGATTTGATACCTGGACCACCTTTCTAAACCCTTTCCCCAAAACAAATAATGAAGAACTTTGATGTAAGAATACACTATGGTACTACAAGTCACAATTACAGGCGTACCTCAGTTTACGAATTTAATGTGTTTCGTATTGTGAAAAATTTGTAAACCGAAACCCGGTTTCCCATAGGAATGCATTGAAAACCAATTAATCTGTTCCGGAGGTCAGAAAAAAGTAAAAAAAAAAGTATTTTATCTGTTCAATCTGTTTATCTGTTCAAAACTCTTTATAAAGTGCACTTTAAAGGTATAAATACTGTACAGGGACATGATTAAACATTTCCAGAATGGCTCCAAAACTCGATGCAAAAACCACTCCAACACCTCCGCACTCGACGCCACATGCTACCCACAGATTCCAGCATGTATCTCCCAGGCGCAATTCATCCTGGGGAAGCTTGCTTTGTATTGCAAAAAAATAGGTAAATGCATTGAAAACCAATTAATCCATTCCAGAAGTCAGAAAAAAGTAAAAAAAAAGTCTTATCTGTTTAAAACTCTTTATAACATGCACTTTAACCGCTCCCATACCGGGCACTTTTACCCCCTTCCTGCACAGGCCATTTTTCAGGTTTCAGCACTCTCACACTGTGAACGACAATTGCGCGGTCATACAACATCTTACCCAAACTAAAATTTTATAATTTTCTTCACACAACTAGAGCTTTCTTTTGGTGGTATTTAATCAACACTGCGGTTTTTATTTTTTGTTAACCAAAAATTGTGAACACGTTTTTCTTTGTTTCATTTATAAAAGTTTGCAAATAAATAATTGTTCTTCATAAATTTAGGCCGAGATGTATTCTGCTACATGTCTTTGGTAAAAATAACCCAAATTAGGATGTATTATTTAGTTTGTAGGAAAGTTAGAGAGTTCACAAACTATGGTATAGATCTGAAAATTGATCAATCCTGAAGTACTGACGGCCAATCTAATTTCTTGAGGTCCAAGAATGTCAGAACAGTACAGATATCCCCCAAATGACCACTATTTGCAAAGTAGACAGTCCGATGTACTTCATAAGAGGCATGGCGAGTTTTTTGAAGTTGCAATTTTTTTGTCATAATTTTTCGGAAAATGAAAAAAAATTAAAAAATTATTTTCACATTTTCTTTTACATGCTGTCACCAGTGCAGTACAGTGTCATCATATAACTGGCATGGCGGTGATTAGGGACACTGACTGGTGACAGTATGAAAAAAAAAATTATAATTTCTTTTAATTTTTTTATTAGTTTTAATTTTTTATTACATTTGTTTTCTTTTCTGTAAGATTTTTTTTCATATTTCACTATGACCAAAGTAGTATAATGTTACCATAGTAACATTGTACTACTTTGGGGAAGTTATCTTTTTTTTTTTTTTTACACAATTTGCTTATAGCAAAGAATTACTTTGCTATAAGCAAGCATTTACCTGAATGACATCAATTCATTCAAGGTTTTTTTTTTTGTGCTTAGCTGTGATTTGGCCACGGCTAATCACATGACACAGCTGGGCTGTGATCGGCCCAGCTTGTGCATGTGATTGCTGTGACCATTCACAGCTAGGCAGTAGTATACAATGGATGGCATGAATGAAGCCATCCATTGTATACAACTGTCGTGTGACCTGCTGTGATTGGTCACAGCAGGTCACATGGTACCGGCAACAGGGCCGGTACGCAGATCTGTCATTGGCCGTGTCCGAGGTACACGGCCGGTGACAGATCACGCCACTGCGCGGCTCTGCGGGCATGCAAACTGTGCATGCCTGAAAGGACGCCATATGGCGTCTACTCGGATGGACGAGGGGTTTTGCAGGTCATCATCTGGCTATAGGCCGGGTGGGAACCTCTGAAAGGTACGGGGCCAGCGCTATAAACTTCCCAGGCGCAATGCATCCTGGGGAAACTTGCTTCGTATTGTGAAAAAAATTTGTAAACCGAGGCATTATTTTCAATGGATTTTCATTCGTAAACAGAGGTATGCCTGTATATTGCGAAACCTTGCATTGACAATCTAAAATCATTAAGCAGACCTTCACACTTGTTTAGCTACTTTGCTACACACATATTGATTATTTCACTTTTGTTTGTTTTGCCTGTTTGTACATCTTCCTTTCTCAGTCATGAGACTTTTCCGTCTTCTGTTCTCAGCTGTTTTGTCTCTTCTTCCCACCCACTCTTCGTTGCATTTCTCTGTTTTTACCCTTGTTTATTTGATTTTATTGAGAAAAATGTTCTGCTTACAAAGCAATATAATGTCATTTTTGGTCATGACTGTGAGGCACCCTCCTACAGTAGCTAGGTGCTAGGTTTAGGTCAATTTCATCCTGGCTCGCTGTATCCAATGGAGCTGCATTCTTGTTGGTAGGCAAAGTTAGTGTGGCTCACTGTAATCAGTGTGTGGCTATTTGTAATTGTTAAGGTCTGTTCTGTGTTTCACAGGCTGCAGGTTTGATTCCTCCTCCTGCAACCTAGAACTCTTTGGATGGTTCTGGAACATAGATGTGCAGTAAGGCAAAGTGGTAGTTATACTGTCTCAGCCAATCCCTGTGGGAAGAGTGCACAGATGGCTGCTGGGGAAGTGTATAAATAGTTTGAGATCTGGGATAGAATTTTCTTGTTCCTGCAGCCTAGGGGAGCTGTTTGTCCCCTTGGCCCACTTGCCATGTGTTTTGGGTGAGCTGGGGTGCCAGGTTTTGCTGGAAGTTTCTGGAGCTGACTGAGGGGGCCTGTCGTTTATTGATCTAGTCTGGTATCACAGGGAGAAAGTGTCTGGAAGGCTTTGGAAGGAGGCAGCCAATCATCTTAAGACACATGTATTGTCCCCCCTATTGTACAGCGCTGAGCAAACCCTTTGGCGCTATATAAACTCGTAGTAATAATAATAATAATAATAATAATTTGTGAGTACAGTCAGTTGTGAGAGATCCTAGAGACGGCGCTGTTGCCACCCCTCTGGTGTTAGAGACAGCTGTGTATAAAGGGGACATAATGTCCAGTGTCCTGGACAGTCTATTTAATTCTCAGTGAAAGTTCTTTGCCTGGAAAGTTCTAGTTTTCCGAAGTTGAAATGAGAAATATTTCAGGGAAATAGCGACTTGTGGCGTCCATAGAGCGCCATAATGAAAACTGTGCTTAACCACTTCCTGTCCGGCCCATGTATATTAACAGCCTGACAGGAGCAGTGCAGGAGCGGGTTGCCGTTCATAAACGGCGCCCGACATTTTAGCCTGTGCATGCTCCCTGAGACCGCGTGGCACCGCTCGCTGTATGGGACCTCTGTGTGAGGTCCCAATCATGTGATAACTGATTGGCCAATCAGTGATCACACGCATAGTAGTAAGCAAGATGTCACTTGTGATATCATTGCTTACTACGTGTGAAATCTGTGAATGATCACAGAGGTCACATGGTACAAGGCTATTCACAACAGCCTTGTACCATGTGACAAGCTGTGACCAATCACAGCTCTCACAGTATTTCTCAATGGCTGCAAGAATGCAGCCAGAGAGAAAGAGAAATGATTACTTTTACAGCCTTTTTGGGTGTAAAAGCAATCAGTGTAAAAAAATAAAAATAAATCTTCATTACCCCCACAAGTAGTATGTAGTAGTACTATGGTGACACTGTACTGCTAGGGTGACGGTATGTTAAAAAAAACATAAATAATAATATAAAACAATAAAATGAAAATGTAAAAAAAGTTTGAAAAATTATAATTTTTGGTTATAAACTAATTTGGGTTATTTATTTTTACTAAAAAGTTAACGGAATAAATTTTGGCCAAGATTTATGAATAAAGATTATTTATTTGCAAAATTTTATAAGAAAAACACTTTTTTTCAAAATGTTTGGACTTTTTCATTTATATAGGAAAAAAAAAAAAAATCCCAGTGGTGAATAAATACCACCAAAATAAAGTTTTATCTGTCTCAAAAAAATGCTAAAAAATTCATATGGGTACAGTGTTGCATGACCGCGCAATTGCCATTCAAAGTGTGACAGCTCTGAAAGCTGAAAATTGGCCTGGACAGGAAGGGGGTGAAAGTGTCCGGACTTAAAACTGCCCCCCCCCCCCGGGTTTATCAACTGCTGCATCCTTCAGCTGCAGAGGGAGGGCCTAGGGATGTAGACATCCTGCGGCTGGGACGTTTTCCTTCACAGCTGCAGCATGAATTATACCCCTTGTCAAACCTGACCCATTTAAGTGAATGGTGCTCCTCCGCAACTGCCCCACAGCTTTGTGCAATGCATATGGTTGCAGCATGCTAGTGCAAGGTTGAAGTTGTTAAACCAGGCAGTGAGGAGGCAATACAATGCCACCTTATAGCCAGTCAAATGCTCACTGAACAGCAATCTGAATGCTGAACGCCCTTCACAGACCAAAACACGTGTTAACAAGCAGTGATTATTTTGTTTCAAAATTTTTTTATATAGTTTTTAGAACGTAATTATATTTTTTTTACATTTTTAACAGCCCTGTAGGGGCTTTGTTGAAATATCAGTGCTCTAAATAGACCCCTGATGTCTCAATTTTGGGACTCTTTCTGGGGGTTTCCGCTGTCTGAGTTCGGTCGGCCCCTAGTCATATAAGGTGACATTTTGAAGCATCATGTCTTTTAATCAACCATTCTTTTTGCACTTTCATGTATTGTAAGTATATATACAGATTACAAGATATTAAATGTTGTTATGTATATGAGACTTGTTCCAAACTAATATGTTTAATCTTGTAGATGATGTCATCCATATGCAGAGTTCTTCTCTTTTCCCTGAGGAAGGAGTGGAATCACTCCGAAACGCGTTGTAACAATTTGAATAGTATCTCTGCAGTTTTATATATCAATGATGATACCAATTTATATCTTCTATGGTCAGTCAAACACAGTCATACTGGGTGTCCTTATCATGTAATTTCATATTCTGATTTTGATGCTGTATTATGACTCTGTATGATGTATTGTTTTGTATGTCTATGTGTCTTAAAAGTTTTTGACAAATAAAAATGTGTACTCTTTAAAATATTTTTGGTACTATTTAAGCCAGCAAAGTCCCAGTCCTAGGGGGTCCCTCCTTTTTCCAATTTGGTGACAGAGACCGTGTGGCACCATGTGTTTTGGTGTATCTGAAAATGCATGTGTTAGCAGATGCAGGGGGGTGCCATTAACAGTGAATGGCAGTGCCGCACATCTACTGGCTCTGCAACCATTCGCAGTGGATGTTATATGCTTTTAATCTACCAGTAAATGTGAGTCCATTTTTACTTCTGCTTGTCATTTACCAATATACAGTATATACACTTAAGTGTTGGCGCTCCTCATCTTTTTCTCTTTTTCTACCAAAAAGAGGATACCCCTAGACTGTTCACTGAGCCAAAACAGTGACTGTGACAGTGACCCTAGATGTGGGGCAACTATTGGGAAAAAACCATGGGCATCTTTCTAGCGGCTCCTACGGGAGTAGCTCTACAATGGTAAAAACTCTAAAAGATGCCTATGTCGTGGTGATGCAACCATTTCCAACAGTGTTCTTCACTTATACTCTGTATTTCAATTTATGCTCGACCACTGTACAATGTGTGCATTGTATTCTGTAATACCTGGGTAGTTCTATGCTGACTTCTCTTCAATACTTCAGTACTGATCCTGGACTCATCAATTGCTGCATTGTAAATGTCCTATTATGTAAGTTCTGTTACACAGCAATAAGATCCCAGATACATTCAATCGTAAGTGTGGTTCTTTGCTCAGGATGTACAGAAATGGGCATCAGTCATTTTAGTAGATTTTAAAATAGAAATCCGGTTTACTGTTAATGGCATTTTGGAAAGGAGGGGGAGGTATGGAATGAGATTTCTCCAAAAATACAATATATCTTCAACATCAAGCAAGGCCTTAATCTTTTCTAGGTCTTTCTCAAAGTCTCTCTTGGTTCCCTCTGATCACAGAGTGTGCTGGCTGGACTCTTACAGAGCTCTGGTGACTTTGCAGTTGCATTCCAGGGGCATCTCCGCATTCCACTCCCCTTGGCAAGTGCTGTTTTCAGTTTGGGCCTCCTACTGCTGACTTTCCGCTGCATTGACTGTAACTTCCCAGTCAGGTTAGCTTCCCCGCTGGGTTGTTGCACTGTTTGCAAGTTCTTCAATACATCGGTTACTGAGCTCTGGGACTCACAACATCAGAGGTGATTTATTTTTACAAAGCATATACACCTTGGTACTAACTAGAACTTCAGTGTTTCTCCCTCAACCAGCTAATGTAACCCCAGTGTTGACGGAGAAGGCAGGGGCAAGTAAGAATGCTGTGCAGGCACCCTCCAGTACACTATGCCACTTACCGCCCACCAACCCCATCCCCCCCCGCAGCATGATAGCTTAGTTAATTTCCCTGCTTGTCTTTATAATTATCTCCATTAAACATTCATCGGTCTTGAAGTTTCTTGTCATCTTTAGTATGTCCATTATAGATAGACTCTGGACTTCATCCATCCTCAGAACATGGTGCTGCCAGAAGTCCCTGATACCAATGACTCTCTGTGACAAGGAAATATTGCTTATGATTAACACAAGATGTGACTACTGGCAACAAAAATCACAGATCACCACTTATCTGCTTATAATCAAAAAGAATGGTGGAGGAATAATTATTGATGAGGACAATGGAGATTGCCACATCTTACTGTTCATTCCCCAAGATCATCTGCTGGAAGTTGTGTCTGTCCTGAGAGCTGAGCGGTATCATCACCATCTATAGTACAAAACAGGACTAATGTTATCAAGAGAGAACAAGATTTCACTGAAGCAAGCTGAAACAGTTACAAATACTTTATGCTTCTATTCGATGTACAAAAGTTGAGATGGTTCGTACTATTTCCATGTGTTTGTGAGACTCCAATTAAAGTTGACACTGGATTGAATTCCAGTGAAGGACCCTGTTAATGCCACAACACACAAAAGACATTGTAGACAATTGTGCTTCACCAGCCTTGTGAAAACAGTTATGGGATAATCCTTTTCTGTTCCAGCATGACTGTGCCCTGTGTACAAAGCCAGCTTCATAAAAACATGGTTTGACAAATTGGTGTGGAGAAAATTGAGTGACCTGCACAGAGCTTTGACCTCAACTAGAGCTGGTAAGTGAGCTGTTTGTATAGTTGGTGAATTAGAGCGGGGACACAATGGATACCTTCACTTGCCGTTGTGCCCTTTCTGGATGTTTGGTGCCATTCTGTATTTTTAAAGAGGAGTGGGCTCCTTCCAGTCAAACCTGCCCTTACTCTATCCACTACTATATGTGCTCCAACTTGGGAGATTCTAAAATGATTGAGTTAGGACTGCAGTACACTGGGGTGCCTTGACGTGGCCACTGCAGCTTACACATATATTTTCAAATGTTTGCAACTAAACCCCTTGTTTTTTGTGAACTGTTAGACCGGGTCAATTTTGTTTTGTTGCAGGCTTGCTGGTAAGTGAGCTGGGAATTTTTGTTTGTTTTTGATGGGCCTTGTCCTTGCATTGTAAGCAGGTGCAGCGTGGTGCAGTGACAGTAAGGACACATAGTCCGGTTGCAGGTAAACTTGGTCCCAAGGGGAGGCTTCCGTGAAGGGTTGCAAGTCCCTAGCCTGCCCTATTCATCTGGAACCTTTGCGTACCGTTATCACTTTCTCTGACAGATGGGTGCTCTTTCCTTACTATTACCACTTCACAAATGCACGTCAAAACCTGGGGCAGGGACTTATAAAAACTTTGCTTACCCAAGACGACCACTAGGGGTTTCCTAGATGCAACATAGTGAATCAAAACGCTGCCTTCGGGGACCTGGAAGCCATAGAGAAACCAAGTTAACCCTGACTTTATCTGCAGACTGTGGTACTACTCAGGTTGAGTGCCTCCTACAGTGGAGGAAACAGATTGCACATGCCTACAGGTTGGTGAATTGAT
Organism: Staurois parvus; assembly: GCF_062004578.1. Lineage (NCBI taxonomy): Eukaryota > Metazoa > Chordata > Amphibia > Anura > Ranidae > Staurois > Staurois parvus. Next base: position 4,005,247 of record NW_028318467.1, on the reverse strand, counting down.
GCGGGGATGCACTTAATGCCTACAGGTGCCATTGTGTTCTTGCTAGGTGTCCAGTGCATACCTGTACCTTTATGGATATTCCGCTCTCCACTCTCACTCACAAGGTCATGTTTCTTGTAGCCATCACCTCTGTGGGACAAGTGCCTTAGCTGTTAGCCTTAAACCATAAAAAACCCTTTCTGTTCTTATATTCACATAGTTGTATATCTTGGAGCCATCAACTTAGCTGTCGTTAAGGTCAATGGGAGCGTTCTGCAACCACAAGCCAAATGCTTGTCTCGTGGTTGCGGTGCAGTATTTTATTTTTTTATTAGAAATAAGGTTTATTGAGGTACAGCCAATAAACAAGAGTACAACCTTGGAACATGACAATAATGGTGGTCCAAGGTACTACTACAGCACAACATACATAGCATAACCTGAAAACAGCTCCCCTCCAGCATTATAATAAAATAAAATGGTCAAGATTGGAAAAATGTTGCAGGAGCTGGGTGAGAGCACCATATATTCAATGCTATATTCACTCCTAGGTGGATAGTAAGCTCATATCAAAGTCTATCAAGCACCAGGTCAGTAGGCACAAGACCTGGAACGGCCAACCAGTCCTCCCATAATTTATTGAATTTGTTTGGACAGCCCCTATGTTGAAAGATGATTTTTTTCTAAGGGTGTCACCCACATGTGCAACCCATTCTTTATGAGTGGGAGCTTTGTCACACTTCCACTGTTGGAGGATAAGGCATCGAGCCTGAAACAAAATTCTGTTAACAGCAGCTTTCTGGAAAACAGTTAGTGGGAGATCGTCTAGTATACCCAAAATACACCGGGTAGTTTCCACAGGGGCAGTAATTTGGAAAACAGTACTAGTGGTTGCAACAACTTCTGCCCAGTGAAGATAGAGCATTGAGCACACCCAAAAGAGGTGAATAAGGTCACCCTGCACAGCTGTGCACTTAGCGCAAAGGGGGGACCCCAGGATACCCATCTGTTGGAGTTTAAGAGGTATGTAATGGGCGCGTAGAAGAATATATACTTGTGATAGCCTCTGACTGGTATTAAGGGAGATGTGCAGGACTGACTCCATAGCATTGTGCCACAGTACCCCATCCAATAGACCTACATCCTGCTCCCACTGTTCTTTAGCCTTATAAGAGTGACCTTCTAGGTATGGGAAAAGTAGCATGTGATAACAACTGGAGATAAACCCCTTCATATCCTGCACTGATTTGACATAGTAAAAGATAGGTGTAGGAGATAGAGACCAATTAGTCATGGGACCTTGAGCTCGAACAGCATGGTGGAGTTGGTGATAGAAAAGCGTCAATGTGGGAGGGAGGTGGAAGGTGGCCAGCACTTCCACAACCCTGCACATGTCAGGCCCTCTAACTCATCATAGGTGGAATTATGCCAAATGGGGCTATAGTTAGTGAATACCTCGACTCCTTGGAGTTTCCTCACATGGATCCAGACCTTCTGAATCAACTGCTTCCCCTCCGCCCAGGAGCAAACTGACCATTCAAGCATTCTGGCACTGCCCGAGGGCCCGGGCTCAGTAGGCCCCATGATGCCCCTGATACCTTTCATTGGCTTTTTCGTAGGTTTTTTTTGGGTGTGTGCGAGGACACAGGGGCCCCATGATCCCCTATTGCCTGGGGGCCACATGAGTTGTCAGTCCGTCCCTGCCTCTGCCCTATAGCAGAAATACTGCTACAGAGCGGCAGGGGTGCGCAAAATCACGTATACTGTATATACTTGATTTTGCATTTCTGGGTAGGGGGCGCGCATGTGATTACTCGACGGCACCCAGTGATCGCCGAGTATCTCCAATGGGGAGGAGACCTGTATGTAAACAATACAGATCTCTCCCCTGTCAGCTCCTGCACACTGTCTTGTATGGCTCTGCATAGAATTACTATTGCTAAATATTGGAAACAGTCGGTGGTCCCACTTGACTATGTCAAGACTAAATTTAACTGGATCATGGTTAACGACAGACTCACCTGTCTTCTTCATAATAACACAGAGAAATTTGACAGGATTTGGGATGTGTGGATTCGTTATATATGTCTCTTAGCGAGCACTAGGTTGACTTTCTTTCTCCCTTTCTCATTCTGGATTTTTCCTTCTTCCTTTCTCATTTTTCCTTCTTTCTTTTTCTTCATGTTCCTTCTCTCATTATAGGAAGTTGACCAATTTAAAGTTTCTTAGGGGGCTTTTGTGGCTCTGAGCATACCTACGATCTCAGACAAACGAACAGTGTTTTTTTCTCTTCTCTAACCCTCCACTTCCCTTCCACCTCCCCCTCCTTTTCTCCCCACTGTGCAAATGACATAGTAATTCCATTCATTATTTGTTATCGCTATCACACTTGGTGTTAGGATTTATAGTGTCCCTGGTCCCTTGCAGACTGGGTGTGAGCTGTTTAGCTTCATATAATATTGATCTTTTCCATTGTTTAAGAGAGCATCCATCTGAGATCGTTCTTTTGCCATTGATTGTTTCTATAATTATGGTTTATTCTGTATGTGCTAACTCTGATGTATCTCTGTTACATTGTTATATTGTCCACATGACCTTGGAACTCTGATTTCATTGTCATGGCTTAGATAGTTCAATAAAAACATTGAAATATAAACAGGTGGAGAGTATTTGAGCCAAGATTTTAACATCTACAGTACTGGTAGTAAGGAAATGGGCCTGTGTGAACTTGGGTCTGTAGGATATTTACCAGGTTTTAATAGCAACACAATATTATCTCTACTTATTGAATTGGGGAGATAGCTAAAGTATCAACACAGAGTTTGTAAACCTCAATGGGTATTCCGTCCTCTCCTGGGGCCATACAATTTGGAAATGAGATGATGGCTGCTACTATCTCGTGGTGCAGTACTTTAATAAAAGATCTTTGTTGGGATTAACAAAATTGAATACATCTGGAAGGCGGCAGGATCGCCTTCTGGATGCCTGCCAGCCACTGCTCAAAGATTTTGTTTCTTAAGGTGGTAGGCACTGCAGTCTATATGAAAGAACCCTTAAAGTGAACACAGTTCTAAGAAAGAACAAACAGACAGATTATAGAAAATAAATGACAAGGAACTAAAGTTTGATAATTGTTCATAGGTGGATGGGGGGCACGATTAGAGTGATTTTTTTCTAAATTAAAAGAGAAACATGGGAATATGTTTTTTTTTAAATCACACTTACCTAGGTGGATGCAATATCGATCCGATGCTGAATCTGTCCCCCGTCAGGTGTAAGGCTGAGAACTGAACAATCATACACAGTTGATCCCTCAGTTCTCCCTGCCACTCTGAGCAGAGAGCGCTGACTGTCAGTCACCACTCTGCTCTGCCCCCCCAGCACTCACTGGAGCACTGGGCTGTGGAGGGGAAAGGAAAGGCTGGCTCAGGCTCTCAGAGGATTGATCATAGGCTGAATCCGGGATCTGGGTGGATCCCGACTTTAAAGTCAGGATCTTTCCCCAGCCTGAACCAGTTGAGTGACATCAGCCAACAACAGACTTTAGCCCGCTGTCGGCTGAAAATGGGTCACAGGAGTACAGAACGAACTGCACTCCTGTAATCTTCAAGAGAAGTACAGCCAAATGAACTTTGGCTGTACTTCTTTAATTTTGCCACAAAATTACCTAAGCAGAAACTTTCAGTTTACTGAGTGGCCTAGATGAAATTTGGTGTAAAAAAATTATTTTGTTTTCTTCATATTGAGGGTTTTGTATTTTTGGAGGTTCGTTTAGGGTAGTTTATTTTACTTATGTTTTCTGCTTGTCCCTTTTTTTGTGTATTTGATCGTTGTGTGTTTTTCCTGTCTTTTTTACTCTTTGTTTTTCTTTCTGTGTAAAAAGTGTTGATGGTAATAAAAGTAATTTTTTTGACACAGGAACAGGTCTAGGATAAATGAAAGCAGCTACTGTAACCCTCAGGAACCATTTAAAGTTTATTACATTCCTAAAAAACACCAAAAAAAACCCTAATTTCAAGTTCCTTATTGGCTCTAATGCACTTCACTAAAAATGAAAAAAGAAAACTCTGAATTACACTCTCACATTGTTATCTCCCAGCTTGTTCTGGGCCAGTTGCTCAAACCTTTGAAGCAAAAGCATACCCATGACAGCCAGGCAACCAGAAGATTCAGCAGTGGAGTTCAGCATTTGCTGCTTCCAAGACAGGTGTTTTTTTCTCCAATTTGACTTTATGCAAACAATATACCTCCTGAGACCACTTTTTGCAGACAATATGGCAACTTGCTGCTTTACCAAGACCCACAAGTCATATCAATTCATCAAGAAGATTCAGAAGTGAAATCCAATGTAGTCTAGCGCAACTTAAAATACAGCTGTTAAATATCGTGACACTTATATTATTTAAGTGTCTGTCTTTAGGCGTTTGAGGTAAAGTGTTCTAGTGCCAGGCTGATTTAAAACAGTGCGACTTTTTTTAATTCACACTTGGCATCAAAAATGAATACAAAAGATAAAATAAAATACAGAGTAAAATATAACAAAAGTTGTAGATTATGGAAAAGGAAATAAGCTTTGGAGAAATGTCTAAACTCTTGCCTGTTCTATGACAAGTGTTTCAGTCTTGGCAAGGAAGACAACAGGTGTATCAAGGCTTTGCAGGCCTTAAGAAAATGTCAGATGTCAATGCGTGTCAGCAGTATAATGTCTTGATGTATGAGTCTGAGTGAGTGTATGTGTATGTGTGTATGTGTGTCTCTCTATCTCTAAGGCACATCTTATATATATTTTACCAGACCAACCCACTAAACAGTTATTTCCTAATTCAGTGTGAGCTAAATGAGTAAACCCTTTTTTGTACTTCTACTCTTAGTGTCCATATATGTAAGCCTTCTAAACTTATACTCTTAGTGTCCATATATGTAAACCTTCTAAACGTATATTCTTAGTGTGACATCTTCAAACCTCTTAGACGACAGAAATTCATGATACTGTCATATGATATACAATGGCTTCACATATCTTTTAGAAAGCACAATGATCACATAAATGCATATAACCAACAATAATTGATACTAAACTTATCACACACTATTCCTAACTAATAAATTGATTATATGAAATAATTATCCAACTAACTATATTATAGATTAGACATGATTTTCTTTATAAAAGACATATCCTTTCTTTGCTTTACTGCATACCAATATCTTTTTACATTCCAATTTCTATTCTTAAAACTAAGCTTATGACCTGCTGACCTCTTAGACATGAATATACCATGGTTCATCTTTAACACCTGTTTTCAAAGCCATCATACACACGCAGAGTTAAAATTACTTCTCAGTGATTTTGCTGTCATTGTGAAGGATATGAAAAGATACAGACGTCTGTTTTATGGTGAATGAATTTCTACAACAGCAAACAATGTTTTAGTTGGGTTTTCTTGTTCGCTAAAAAAGACATTTCACTCCAACTACTTATACTCAGCAAGGGTGAAAGAGAAACTAACTGGGACCTGGCTCTGTGTTCCTCTTTACCCACTCAGCCAAACACCTTGACTCGTGACTTGGTGATGTGAACGGTGGAGGTGGTAAATGTTTGGGACACTCAATGCATTGTGGTTCAGTTCTCCCAGGCTAAGGCACAACAACAGTACATAGAGAGCTTCATGGAATGGGTTTTCATGGCCAAGCAGCTGCATCCAAACCTTACATCACCAAGTGCAATGCAAAATGTCAGATGCAGTGGAGTAAAGCATGCCCAGTGGAGCAAGGGAGACGTGTTCTCTGGAGTGACGAAGAGAAATGTTACCGGCACACCAAGGATCTCCAATGTGGGTCCGAAAAGGCTTTAATGAAGGTTTACATAGTTACAGCAAGGGTTGCCTTGTTGTAACTATGTAAACCTTCATTTAAAGCCTTTTGTGACCCACATTGGAGATCCTTGATGTCCCAGTGACATTTCTCCCTGTTGACTCTGCTCGGTTTCTGCCGACGATTGCTGCAGCACCCACCTATGCTTACAGCCATTTCTTACAGGAAAGTATGCGTTGGGATTGTGCATTTTCTCTGGAGTGACGAATCGCGCTTCTCTGTGTGGCAATCTGATGGATGTGTCTGGGTTTGGCGGTTGCCAGAACGGTACTTGGTTGGCTGCATTGTACCAAGTGTAAAGTTTGATGGGGGGGGGGATTATGGCGTGGGGTTGTTTTTCAGGGGTTGGACTGGGCCCCTTAGTTCCAGTGAAGGGAACTTTAAGTTGTCAGCATACCAAGACATGTTGGACAATTTCATGCTCCCAACTTTGTGGGAAGAGTTTGGAGATGGCCCCTTCCTGTTCCAACATGACTGCACACCAGTTCACAAAGCAAGGTCCATAAAGACATGGATGAGTTTGGGGTGGAGGAACTTGACTGGCCTGCACAGAGTCCTGACCTCAACCCAATAGAACACCTTTGTGATGAATTAGAGCGGAGACTGCGAGCCAGGCCTTCTCCTCCGACATCAGTGCCTGACCTCACAAATGTGCTTCTGGAAGAATGTTCAAACATTCTCATAGACACCCTCCTAAACCTTGTGGACAGCCTTCCCAGAAGAGTTGAAGCTGTTATAGCTGCAAAGGGCGGGGCCAACTCAATATTGAACCCTACGGACTAACACTGGAATGCCATTCAAGTTCATGTGCGTGTAAAGGCAGGCAGCCCAATACTTTTGGCAATAGAGTGTATGTATATATATATATATATATATATATATATATATATATATATATATTTATTTATTTATTTTGTAATGTGGGGTTGGATAACTTCAATAAAACATTCCCTCAACCATTCAGAACTGTGCTTCAAGACTGTTTTTTCAGAAGATTACCAAAAGCTGTATGCTTCCTGTATTGCACAGAGAAGCACGGAGACCCTCTGATGACTTTACTGGGTATAAAATAAAGTATGCAATAATAATGAAATGTTTTATTTAAATCTTCCAATCAGCATATTGATTAGAGAGAAAAGAGGAACCAGGTAAGGTTAAATATAACCAAATAAATTTCAGATTTAATGATTTTTATAATACAGAACAAAGGATGGTGTCAGCACAGTAAGGACAGGGGTTCTGTGGATGTATCTGTGTTGGTAATTTACAAATATTCATAGAATAAGGTGATTATCATGGAAGAACTGTTTCAATTTGCAGCAAACATATTCCTAGACCCGAGAACTCAGGAAAGGATGTTTTCTTCAAAAATGCACAGAGACATGAATGTGAACAGGTCCAATGTGAATATCAACCTCAATATCCAAGGCCTTTCGCTGCAGATCCACCTGTAAGAAGAAATTACAATTTATTATTGTTGTCTATCCCTTCCCCACTGCTGCATTTTATCTTTGGAGCTGAGTGCAATGTGAATTCAACTAATTTAATATTATGACATAGATGCTTCCAAGTTCCAACATATTTTGGTTAATTTTTTTTATAAAGCCTTATGCTGGAAAACACTTCACTTGAAGCATATCTACGGTAAAAATGTAAAATCATATATTTATTTCCATATATTATTTCAATTATGTCTAGCCTATACTCCTAATCTGTGCAATCAAAAGTTTGTAAACTCATGTGAAGTGGAGTCCAAACAGGAATCACTGCTTGCAGGCAGCAAGGCACCATGGGATATGTAGTCCTTAGAAATTGAATTGTAAACAGCAGAGGAGAAGCTGTAAAGTATGTAGGGAATGCAGGAATTTGTGGAAAGAGATGTCCAGCAGACAGACAGTACCCACAACATGAAAGGAGATTTATTAAATAAGCTTCTATTGGATTGTCAATAACAACTATAATTTATGACAACTGCTGCAAAAATGACTGGAGAGCTCAATCTCAGTCCCTTGAAGACTGAGATTGAGCTTTGCAGTCACTTTGCAGCAGTTGCTTTCTTATTCTGGGTAACAATCCTGCACAATGTCCTTTTGTCTCTTTCAGTCAGCTGATCATGTTGACCCCATGCTTATTTTTATCAAAGTTTTTTCAGAAACTCTATATGCCATCATAACCTTTGTTACTGTAGCTAAAGTTGCAAATAAATTGGAAACTTCAGTCACAGAGGCACCAGCTAAGTGGCACCAACAATCTGCCCTCTTTGAAGCTCAGTAAGCTATGACATGACTCCATATTACTAGCAGTGCATGCGGTGAATGACAAAAGTGAGGCTTCTCACCTGTTAGCAGGGCTGTCAATAAGGATGGACCACTGGTCCTCCTGTAGGGGGAATGGACACACAGGGGGCCTGGACAGCAGGGGAAATCTGTACAGCAGTGTGCGGGGCCAAATTACAGGATACCCTATGAGGCTCACTGCAGCAGCTAACAGCCGGTTTCTCCCCCACTCCCTCCTACCGGCTTTCAGTTTCTGGAGGGAGAGACACACAGGGCATTGTTTCTGCAATTGTGCCCCCCTGCCCACAACACCGATCTCCCTTCCTGTCCTGCTCATATCAGATTCCCCCTGCTGTACTGTAAAGGATGTACTTTTTCTTATTACAAGAACAAGGCTTCATTCACACATGTGACTAGGAGTCAGAAAATCCAGGTGGTTGACCCGTGATTTTTTGAGTTGCCCACTCAAAAATTGGCAAAAAATTCAATCCAGGGGTTCCACACTTTTTAAAAACACCATTGTCTATCTTTCAGTATACATTCTATTGGTGATTGGAGTGAATTTTATTTTTTTTTATTGCATTTGTAAATGTTGGCCAGTGTCTCTCCCGCTCAAAATGCACCCTAGTAAAAGTTTTAAATGCTGTGGACGCAGCTTTCTTTAAGTGAAATTAATTCAAATAGGTACAATGAAGTATAAATAGATGGGTGAGCTTGCCAGTAAGTTTCACAGAGGCTAAGCAGTTGCTTGTTAGAACCAGCTTAAGTGAAATTAATTCACTTTAATGTTGAATATTTAATCAAAAGCTGTCTGTTGTCTGTCCTGTTGAAAATGTTTTCTGTCCTGTTGAAAAAGTGCTTACGGTAAATACTGTGCACATAGTCACTACAATATATTTTGGCACTTTTTGAAATTAGAACCCTGTAATGTTATTTTTTTTAAAGCTGGCAGGTGTCTCTTCTGTTCAAAATGCAACCTAGTGAAAGTGCTTAGATACTGTGCACCTAGTCACTGCAATGTTTTGCTGTCTTTTTTTAGCTAAATAAATACACTAACGTACATTTTGTATTAAAAGCTGGCTGGTGTTTGATGTATTCAAATTATTGAATTAAATACATTATATTATTGTTTTTTTGTTTCTTTTTTTTTAGATTAAAAGCTGGCTGGTGTCTGTCCTGTTCAAAATATGGCACCGTGAATGTACTTAAAATCTCTGCATATAGTTACTGCAATATTGTGATACCTTTTTTCAGGGAAACAAGTCCACTCTAATGTTCATTTTTATTTAAATCTGGATGGTGTCTCTTTTATTCCAAATGAGGCCTAATGAAAGTACTTGATTACTGTGCAAGGATTCACTTCAATATTTTGACAACTTAGCAATGAAATAAATACATGTTGATAATTTGATTAAAAGCTGGCTGGTGTATATCCTGTTCAAAATGTGGCTTTGTGATAATGCTTAAATACTGTGCATGTAGTCATTACAATACTTTCTTTTTTCAGTGAAATTCAGTACTGTGGATTGAGCCACTACAATATTTTGTTGCCTTTTTTGTCTTAAATAAATGAACTACAATGTTATTTTTTTTCATTAAACTCTGGCAGGTGTTATTTTGGTTAAACACTGTAATTTTTCTCTCGTGTTCAAAATATAGCTGGGTAAAACATCTTAAGGCTCCATGCACACTAGCGTATTTTAAGCTCGTAGGAGCGGTTAACTGCATTTTTTTCTGCTCCTAGAAGCTAAATAGTGTTATCCTATGTGTTCATGAACACTACTTTAAGCTATTAACATTTTTTTGAGCTTCAGCATCTAGGAGCAGAAAAAAATTATTGTTTTTGTGGCATTTTTCCAGCAGTAAAAAAAACTAAACGCTCCTAATCGCTGCTAAATTGCTCCTAACAGCTTTTTCCTAGCTTTTTCCATTTACTGTAAAAATGCTACTAAAATGCTAAGGCTTCTAAATGCTCCTAAATGCTTATAAACGCTACTAAAATGCTACTAAAAATGCTAATGCCAGTGTTTTTCATCCAGCGTTTTTTTCAGCGTTTTGTGAGCTTAAAAAAAAAATGCTAGTGTGCATGAAGCAGGGGCGGACTGACCATTTGGAAACTCGGGCACTGTTCGAGGGCCCGGGGTCAGTAGGGGGCCCCATGAGATGCCCCTGGTACTTTTTTCATAGGCTTTTTTGAGTTTGAGCAAGGACACAGGGGCCCCATGATCCCCTATTGCCCGGGGGCCCCATGAGTTGTCAGTCCGCCCCTGGCATGAAGAATAAAACTGTGTATAGCATTAAGCAGAACAATATTTTGTAATGTAAATAGTTTTTTATTTAATAATTACACTATAATGTTGATTTATTGAATCAATGGTGCTAGGCGTGTCTCCTTTTCAAAGAAAATCAAGCTGGAAAATTTCTGTGCATGGTGAGGCTGAGAGTGTGTACATCATAAGGGGGTCCTTACTGATTTTAGGGTTCATTAATCCTGAGTGCATTTCTGCTTGCTTGACCATGCCCTATTTATATGCTTTGCACTGAATTTTGCAAAACAAACAAATGTTTCTACTTAAACAGTCATTTACACAAGTTGTATGATTGACCACACGTATCAGTTTTGCTTCTTCTTATTTCAGTAGCTTTTCCCCACTTGTGCTTGTGCTTTCCCCCACTTGTTGCCATATCCTTCAGAGCATATGCAGGTTATACTTTAGTGACCGTGGCCTGCCTGACCCATATTATGAAATATATAAGTATCTTACCTCTTTTGACCAGTAGATGGGGACATCTGCGCAAAGAATGTTAATATTCATTCCCAAATGGTCCAGATTCGCTTTTTTTATGGGTATAACATCATAGGTTATTTCATTTCTTGGTGGAGTGTTCTGTAAAGAAAACTGATCATATTAACCTATCACCAAGCATTTTATGCTATGTAAACAAATAAAAAGAAAGAAAGGTGTGGAGGACTGGATCACTTTCCTAGTAGGTATGTAAGGGTGTGGGGTAAGAGGGTGATATATGCTCCCCTTTTTGTTGGGTGCAAACTCTGGGTCACATGGGGGACCTACCCTGAGGTGGGGTCTTCTGGGCTACACTAGGAACCTTGAACAGAGTCACTCACCTTACACATGGGGTACCTTTACTGTGCTGTGCTCATCAATGCCCAAGGCAAGGCAGGGTTCATTTCCAGGGATAACTCAACCTTAAGATGGACCTCCAACTTTAGAGATAGCCATACACCATGTACACTTGAACATTAAACTATCCTCCATTTAAAGTGGTTGTAAAGGCTCAATGGGTTTTTTTACCTTCATGCATTGTATGCATGAAGGTAAAAAACCTTATGTGTGTAGCAGCCCCCCCAGCAATCCCCCCCACCCCCAACACTTACCTGAGCCTCAAGGGCAGCAACAGGAGCACATCAGCAGCCTACCGTAGGTAACAATGTTTCAGCTGGACCCAAGGATGTCCTAGATCTTCCAGGATTGAGGAGCCGTGAGAATGTGGTCCCAAAGCAAGCCACAGTTATCACAGGGGTTGGAGGAGTCACCCATGTGCTACCTACAGCTTGTGTTGCTTTGCTCCAAGTAGCCAAAAGCAAAGTGAGAGACGTGGTCATAGCAGATGCCACTAACGTACTATTGAGTACTGACCTGGAGCAATTGGTAGCCCAGTACAAGCCAGAGTCAACCTCCCTGAATTATGCATCTCCACTCGAGGCCTCTGATTCATGTAATGTACTGTTAGGTGATTCAGTGCACATTGTGAATTCTGGGGAGGGTCAGGGGGTGAATGACTGTATACCAGGTCCTGGCCCTAGTGGGTTTCTGGAGTCAGGGTATGAAGAAGAACTTAAACCCACAATAGACTCAGAAGCTGATAATGCTTTATGTGATGTAAAATATCATGACGTGTAGTGCAGACCTTCCCTCTGCTGCAGTGGTGACCTGAAGCACCCACCAGTTGTCCTCTGACCAGATGCTGTTCACTGCTACAGAGGAACTGTCTGCAGAGGGAGCTGATCAATTCAGGTCAGACTCCTCTGAGCCTGGCCCAGAGAGCCTGAGGTCTACTCAGACTGTCGTCCCCCTGGCACCTGTGGCAGACAACTCTGAGTCCCCTGAGGCTGTAAAAATTGATGACAGCCCAGAGCAGGGGCGGATTGACCATTTGGAAACTCGGGCACTGCCCGAGGGCCCGGGGTCAGTAGGGGGACCCATGAGATGCCCCTGGTACCTTTTTCATAGGCTTTTTTGAGTTTGGGCAAGGACACATGGGCCCCATGATCCCCTATTGCCCGGGACCCCATGAGTTGTCAGTTCGCCCCTGGCCCAGAGGAACTCAGGAGTCTGACTGATGGACGGATGGCAGGATGAGGGTGTACTGGGAGCAGGATTTTGGTTCTGTACCCATGTGTAAAGAAACAGAATGTTCTTCTGAGTACCTGGTGAAAAGACACACTATGTTTCTGTAGGTCCTAGTAAAGGCCAGTATTGTGTGCCTATAACCCTGTATGGGACAAAGTCTTTGGTGGTTTGCTCCTCTGTCACCCCAGCTACCAGTACTGCCATTTTGGATCCTGGGCTGTGCGACACAGAGGAAGGACCACAAGGTGAGGGTTTAAATCTGACTCAGTCTGACTCTAATCCCTCAGCAGCTGCAGCTGACGGCACTGAGTTTCTAAAGGCTGATACCTTTGATGCTGGCCCAGAGGAACTCGGATGTTGTGCCAACAGATGTTCTGCTGAGGACAGAGTAGAAGTGTGGGACATGGGTCAGAGGACAACCCCTGGTAGAGTTAAGTCCCCTGTGACCTTCTCCTCTGTCACTACTGCTGTGGGTGCTGCCAGTGCACACTTGTTGCTGTGTGTTACGGAGGGAAGTCTACAGGGTGTTGGGGAAAATCTGGCCCAATTTGATGCTGGCCCAGAGGAGCTCAGGTGTTGCGCTGACAGGTGTTCTGCTGAGGAGGACAGAGTAGAAGGGTGTGGCACGGGTCAGAGGGTGACCCCTGGCAGAATAAAGTCTTCTGTGGATTGATCTTCTGTCCCCACAGCTATAAGTAACTTGCTTGTACTCCACACTGTGTTAACTCTTGCGGAGCTGTGTTCATACCCCAGTGTGCTTTACTGACCCACTTTGTCGAATAAGTGTAGAATGTGAAGAGCATTTGCATGCACCCCTTGACTAACTTCAGACCAGGCAAGGACAGGGTTTCAAAAGCTTTACTGAAAACTCCCAGCATAACAAAGTGCACAGTCTTTTCCTACCCTCCCTAATCCCTAATTTAGGCTTGTGGCTGCCCCAGTGTACCTGCACAGACAAGAGTCCATACTTGGTAGTATCCAAGGCTGGTATCTTCCGGGCAGACTACAAGTCCCAGCAATACTCCTACACGGTGGATGTGACAGCAAGCAGGCTAGCTTTCCAAGGTGGAACTGCTCCCCCTTCTCCTCTCTTTTAGCAGCTGGAGATTACATGCTGTGGCTTATCTGTGTCTTTCCTTCCATTGCAGCAGACTGTTTGCCTAGGCAGAACCCTTCCCCCTTTTATTAAAAGCACAGGGAGAGAGGCAGAGCTGAGCAGAAAGTGTGGGAAACTGGGTTAACTCTCCCTCCCGGCTATGATGTAAAGAAGTTTCCCTAAAAGCAGCTTTTCTAAAGACGAGGTTCTTGGGTCAGCTTGTATCTTAGATCATCTCTTGTTACATTGAGGAAAGCGACAGATTGTGTAATTGCATTTCAGAACTTGGAAGTGGTCCCACTATAATGACTTAGAAGGTACTGAAGGAAATCTGGTTTGGATTAACAGAGCCAGAATTATCCTGAGGAATAAACTGGTTAACAATAAGGAGAAAAGCCGTTTTCTATTTGTTTTTGTGGCCAGACAGTTAGTAAACAATACATTTCCTTGAACACAGTCTGAACACTGATGAAGGGGGACCTTCTGAACCCTGAAAAGTGTTGGGTTTGTATTAATTTTGACTTACATTTGACTTTATTAAGACTGGATGTTTTTGTCAGCATCTCAATCAATGAAATAAAATTTTTCCTCATTTTGGTGTTTGATGTGAACAATAACTGAAGCTCCTTGACCTATATTAGCACAATGTTATACAACCTTCTTGACCTCATTCAGTCTGGATTTCACCCGCAACACACCACAGCAACTGTTCTCTTAAAACTCACTAACGAGTTAATAACTGTTAAAAGCAATGGCCACTACTCTAAATTCTTACTCATCGCACCTTCAGTGTAACTTACAACTTTACCTCCTTCTCTCCTCTTCTTCTTTCCCAAGGTTCCATTCTCAGGTCTATTCTGTTGTCTACCTACACATCCCTGTGTCAGCTGATACCATTTCTATTCTGACAACACCCATATTTATCTTTCTGCCCCTCAGCTCACCCCATCAGGTTCTTTGTGTTTACTAACTTATATTTTAGTATAGATGACCTTTCCTTCAGCCTCACATCCAATCACCATCCAAATCTTGCCACCTTTACATTCGTAACATCTCCAAAATATGTCCCTTCTTATCCAGCGAGATCACAAAGCTACTCATTGGCTATCTTCTACTTGACTATTGCAACTCCATCCTGGTTGGCCTATCATCACATAGGCTATTCCTTATTGAGTCCATCATAAATGCTGCTCTCAGGCTCATCCATCTTACCAACTGTTCAGTGTCCACTACCCCTTTCTGCCAACCCATCGACTGGCTTTTGCTAACCCAAAAAATAAAATTCAAAATACCAACAACAACCCACAAAACCACCCACAACTGTCCCCAGTTACATCAGCAAACTCAAAATACTAACCAAACTGTTCTCTTCACTTCTTCCAAGACATCCTGCTCTCTTGCTCCCTTGCCACTGCCTCCCATGTTCACCTCCAGGACTTCTCTGGAGCCTCTCTAATCCCCTGAAACTCCTTACCCCAATTTGTCTGACTATCTCCTAGTCTATCTGCCTTTAGGTGATTCCTGAAAAACCAATTCTTCAGAGGGGCCTATCCTGCCTCTGACTAATAAACAGAACTTTTACTTTCTCCATCAGCTCAACCTTAACAAGTATTACCTTATGTATCACTTGACCCTCCCTTTTACATTTTAATCTCTAAACAAGCAGGGTCCTTTGATCCCTCTTGTACTTAATTGTATTGTAACTGTACTGTCGCTCCATTTTGAAAGTGCTGTGCAAACTGTTGGCACTATATAAATCCTGAAAAATAATAATAATGGTGTGTGTACAAGAGGTGTCACTTCTTGAAAGATAGAATTTGTTATTATAAATAATCCTTATTAAACGTACATTGCTCTGGAATTTTCTTATCATCTTCAGTATTTCAGGTATAGATGGAGTTTGGACTTCATCCATCCTCAGTAAGTAACACGCGATGCTGTTAGAATTCCGGATACCAATGATACTCTGTGAAAAAGTATTTATTCTGGTTATCATTTGATGTGATTACTGGCAAGAGAAATCACAGATCACCACTTACCCGCTTGTAGTCAAACAGGATGGTGGAAGTATAATTATTGGTGAGGACAATAAAGACTGCCACATCTTCCTGTTCATTCACCAAGATCGTTTGCTGGGAGTTGTGCCCGTCCTGAGAGCTGAGCGGTATCATCACCATCTACAGTACAAAAATATGGCCAGTGTTATCAGGAGGGCACTAAAACAGGTTACAGTGTGCTATTCCCGAACAAGATTCCTTGAAACTATTTTTAATATGTATCTGTTGGGTGTAGAAAGTTGAGATGTTTCTTACCGTTTCCATGTGTTTCTGAGTCATGTAGACTCCAATTAAAGTTGATGCAACAGTGATGAGGGCAAGAAGAAGTGCCACAGAAACTCCCACAATCCACTTCTTTTTGGGTTGCTTTGTATTGGTGAAGAGGCTGTACGGCTGATGAATGGAGAATAATAGAAAAACAGGAAACCTTTTATATAAATCATAGCATTTATCTGTCCCTATTTTGGACCCAAATCCTTCTGCTCCTCTTCACTCCACAATGCTGGTAGGTTAATTGGTTCTTATTTAAATTGTCCCTAGTATGTGTATGTATGAATGTGAGTTAGGGACCTTAGATTGTACGCCACTTGAGGGTTAGGGACTGATGTGAATGTACAATATATATGTAAAAGCACTGCGTAAATTGACAGAGCTATATACAGTGGGGATCGAAAGTTTGGGCACCCCAGCTAAAAATTTGTATTAATGTGCATAAAGAAGCCAAGGAAAGATGGAAAAATTTCCAAAAGGCATCAAATTACAGATTAGACATTCTTATAATATGTCAACAAAAGTTAGATTTTATTTCCATCATTTACACTTTCAAAATAACAGAAAACAAAAAACAAAAAAATGGCGTCTGCAAAAGTTTGGGCACCCTGCAGAGTTAATATCTTGTACTGCCCCCTTTGGCAAGTATCACAGCTTGTAAATGCTTTTTGTAGCCAGCCAAGAGTCTTTCAATTCTTGTTTGAGGTATCTATGCCCATTCTTCCTTACAAAAGTCTTCCAGTTCTTTGAGATTTCTGGGCTGTCTGTCACGCACTGCTCTTTTAAGGTCTATCCATAGATTTTCAATTATGTTGAGGTCAGGAGATTGTGAAGGCCATGGCAAAACCTTCAGTTTACTCCTCTTGATGTAATCCCCCGTGGATTTTGAGGTGTGTTTAGAATCATTATCCATTTGTAGAAGCCATCCTCTCTTTAACTTCAGCTTTTTCACAGATGGCATCAAGTTACCATCCAAAATTTGCTGAAATTTTATTGAATCCATTTTTCCTTCTACTCGTGAGATGTTCCTTGTGCCACTGGCTGCAACACAACCCCAAAGCATGATTGATCCAACCCCATGCTTAACAGTTGGACAGAGGTTCTTTTCATTCAATTCTGTGCCCCTTCTTCTCCAAACGTACCTTTGCTCATTCCGGCCAAAAAGTTCAATTTTAACCTCATCGGTCCACAGAACTTGTTTCCAAAATGCATCAGGCTTGTCTATATGTTCATTTGCAAAGTTCAAAATATGATTTTTGTGGTGAGGATGTAAAAGCGGTTTCCTTCTGATGACTCTTCCATGAAGACCATATTTGTACAAGTATCTCTTTATAGTGGAATAGTGTACCACAACTCCAGTGTCTGCCAGATCTTTCTGGAGGGATCGTGCAGTCAAACGTGGGTTTTGAATTGTTTTTCTCACAATCCTGCGAGCTGTTCTGTCTGATATTTTTCTTGGTTTTCCAGATCTTGCTTTAACTTCCACTGTTCCTGATGACTGCCATTTCTTAATTACATTCCGAACAGAGGATATTGACATCTGAAAACGCTTTGCTATCTTCTTATAGCCTTCTCCAGCTTTGTGAGCGTCAACTATTTTCAGTTTCAGTTTTCTAGACAACTGCTTAGAAGAACCCATGGTGCTGATTGTTGGGGCAAGGTCAGATGAGTCTGGGCATTTAAAACCTTTGAGATTGACATAACAAGGTCTTCCCAGACGATGATTGAGAACAATCCATGACACTGGCAGGTCTCAGCTTGGCAAAGGGGGCAGTGCATGCTATAAATTCTGCAGGGTGCCCAAACTTTTGCAGACGCCATTTTTTTGTTTTCTGTTATTTTGAAAGTGTAAATGGTGGAAATAAAATCTAACTTTTGTTGACATATTATAAGAATGTCTAATCTGTAATTTGATGCCTTTTGGAGATTTTTCCATCTTTCCTTGGCTTCTTTATGCACATTAATACAAATTTTTAGCTGGGGTGCCCAAACTTTCCATCCCCACTGTAAGTACCTGAAATAAATAAATAAATAAAATAAATAGTACTTTTATTATGGACTACTTACAGTCATTATGTCACTTTCAGAAAGGTACTGGTATGGTGTACTCTTGTGTTTTAAAAATACAGCATTCTGTGGCATTGATAATACTGTTTTTTTGTTTTTTTACTTGCAGATTTTTACAGTCACAGCTGCCCACTAAGCATACCATCCACTCCCTGCTGTGTTACATCTTACAGATATACTAATTCAGACATCAAGCTCGTTGGACACATTTGGAATGAATGGGAATGTTAAGCCAGAATTTCAACAGTCATCCTTGAAAATCCGAGGAAAATCTTTCCCAGAAGACTGGAGGCTGTCATAGCCATAAAAGTAAATGATACGTCCAAAATTCTGGCTATATAGTATACAGTCAGGTCCATAAATATTGGGACAACGACACAATTCTAACATTTTTGGCTCTATACACCACCACAATGGATTTGAAATGAAACGAACAAGATGTGCTTTAACTGCAGACTGTCAGCTTTAATTTGAGGGTATTTACATCCAAATCAGGTGAACGGTGTAGGAATTACAACAGTTTGCATATGTGCCTCCCACTTGTTAAGGGACCAAAAGTAATGGGACAATTGGCTTCTCAGCTGTTCCATGGCCAGGTGTGTGTTATTCCCTCATTATCTCAATTACAATGAGCAGATAAAAGGTCCAGAGTTCATTTCAAGTGTGCTATTTGCATTTGGAATCTGTTGCTGTCAACTCTCAAGATGAGATCCAAAGAGCTGTCACTATCAGTGAAGCAAGCCATCACTAGGCTGAAAAAACAAAACAAACCCATCAGAGAGATAGCAAAAACATTAGGCGTGGCCAAAACAACTGTTTGGAACATTCTTAAAAAGAAGGAACGCACCGGTGAGCTCAGCAACACCAAAAGACCTGGAAGACCACGGAAAACAACTGTGGTGGATGACCGAAGAATTCTTTCCCTGGTGAAGAAAACACCCTTCACAACAGTTGTCCAGATCAAGAACACTCTCCAGGAGGTAGGTGTATGTGTGTCAAAGTCAAAAATCAAGAGAAGACTTCACCAGAGTGAATACAGAGGGTTCACCACAAGATGTAAACCATTGGTGAGCCTCAAAAACAGGAAGGCCAGATTAGAGTTTGCCAAACGACATCTAAAAAAGCCTTCACAGTTCTGGAACAACATCCTATGGACAGATGAGACCAAGATCAACTTGTACCAGAGTGATGGGAAGAGAAGAGTATGGAGAAGGAAAGGAACTGCTCATGATCCTAAGCATACCACCTCATCAGTGAAGCATGGTGGTGGTAGTGTCATGGCGTGGGCATGTATGGCTGCCAATGGAACTGGTTCTCTTGTATTTATTGATGATGTGACTGCTGACAAAAGCAGCAGGATGAATTCTGAAGTGTTTCAGGCAATATTATCTGCTCATATTCAGCCAAATGCTTCACAACTCATTGGACGCTTCACAGTGCAGATGAACAATGACCCAAAGCATACTGCAAAAGCAACCAAAGAGTTTTTTAAGGGAAAGAAGTGGAATGTTATGCAATGGCCAAGTCAATCACCTGACCTGAATCCGATTGAGCATGCATTTCACTTGCTGAAGACAAAACTGAAGGGAAAATGCCCCAAGAACAAGCAGGAACTGAAGACAGTTGCAGTAGAGGCCTGGCAGAGCATCACCAGGGATGAAACCCAGCGTCTGGTGATGTCTATGCATTCCAGACTTCAGGCTGTAATTGACTGCAAAGGATTTGCAACCAAGTATTAAAAAGTGAAAGTTTGATTTATTATTATTATTCTGTCCCATTACTTTTGGTCCCTTAACAAGTGGGAGGCATATATGCAAACTGTTGTAATTCCTACACCGTTCACCTGATTTGGATGTAAATACCCTCAAATTAAAGCTGACAGTCTGCAGTTAAAGCACATCTTGTTCTTTTCATTTCAAATTCATTGTGGTGGTGTATAGAGCCACAAATGTTAGAATTGTGTCCATGTCCCAATATTTATGGACCTGACTGTATATTAACCGTTTGCCCACACACTACAGTACATATACTGCAACAGGATGGCAGTTACAAGCACCATGATGTACTGGTCTATCGTTGCCTCTTTCTGGGTTTTGGGTACAGGCCCCCGCTTGCCTACACCCCTGTGAATTTTGTCAACAAATCCAGGCCAATGATTCATGGGCCAGGACCTGTCGATTGTCTGTGTCGAATCACAGCCTACAGTCCTGTGTTGATAAACAACACAGGGCTTTATACAGAGGGGACAATCACTATGTTTCTTTTCTCTGCTAAACAGGGAAAAGAAACACTTCATTTTCTAATGAAAAGCAGCACATAGTACACACATTAACACTTGTTAGGCAGACAATTAATCCCTTGATTGCCTTTAGATATTAAGCCCTTTCCAGCCAATGTCATTAGTACAGTGACAGTGTATATTATTAGCACTGATCACTGTATTAGTGTAATTGGAGATGTCAGTGCCATTTAGTCAGTTCCTACAAAGTGTCAGTTAGTGTAAGATTGCCTTCAGCACTATTACAGTCCAGCTATAAGTCGCTGGTCGCCACCACTACTAGTATAAAAAAAATGAAATAGAAAATTACAGTATACTGTATATACCATCATTTATAGATGCTAGAAATTCCATGCAAACCAATTAATATACATTTACTGTTTTTTTTTTAGCACAAATATGTTTCAGAATATATTGTGGCCTAAATTTATGAAGAAATTTCGATTTTTTTAATCTTTTATTGAATATGTTTTATAGCAGAAAGTAAAAAATGTTTTGTCTTTCAAAATTTACGTTTTTTTTTTGTTTTATAATAAAAAAAATCGAATACCCCCCAAAAGAAAGCACTATTTTTATGAAAAAAATTATATAAATTTCATTTGCGTACAGTGTTGCATGACCATGCAATTGTCAGTTAAAGTAGCGCAGTTACATAACAAAAAATGGCCTAGTCATGAAGGGAGTAAAATCTTCTGGAGCTGAAGTGGATAATATACAATTTCACACCCAGATGTTTTATCTACATATGATATATGCACATTATAACCTATTTAGAGCTTTAGATAGTAAGTGAAAGTGATGTGAGGGTGTTATGTACCGGATGTAATCAGAGATAAAAGTTGGGGAGAAAGGACAAGGTGCAGCTATACGGCCTCCTGGGCCTGTACACAGTCATTACCTTGTACATTCTCTGTAGTCATTGTATATAATAGACAATAAATGATATTGGAGGCAGTAGAGGAACTCACAGGAAGGTCTCCATTGTTGTTCTTGGTGTCTTTTTCCTCCATGTTCCAACAAAGGGATCTCTTGGAAACGGCTCCTCACAGATTAAGTGTTGGGGTATTTATGGACCAAGGTAGGTGTGTCCCTCTCCGGAGGTATTTTGGACTGGTTTCCAGAGATTTTGCACAACAAAAGCAGTTTCCATAACAAAGGCATTCATCCATCCAATAAATACATTGGAACAAATATGATGTTTGCAGTAGGCGTGCAAAGACTTAATTCCCCAAGATTTAACAAGACAGAGAACGTTCTATAAAAACAAGGAAGTTGTGGTTGAAAAATAAACATCTATACTTGCAGATAGCATAATAATCAAAGTATAGCTAAAGGCAAAAACTTTTCTTTAAGTTTGATAGTGTAGTGAGGGGTTAGAACCACTGTCTGGATTTTATTGCTTTCCATGTGGCCATTTCTCTGACATTGGAATGATATTCTTTCAGTACCTGTGGAGTCTACAGGACAGGAAGTGATGGGAAATCTCAATAGGACAATAATAACACAGATGACAAAAAAAGAATGGTTTTACTCCTCCACTGCTCTATCCAATGTGAAAAATGTTTTGGCTTGAGATACTGTATAATTTTAGATAAGTATACTTTGACATTCATCAATAACCTAGAAGAGTGTTTGGAATCACAGGGAGAACAACAGGTCAATACAGCTCCGGACAAGGTATACGGTATGAATAAGGCCCCACGGGCTGAAATGTGTTAAAGTGGGGGTCAGCAACCTGTCAATCACGTTCTGTCAACCACAGGCAGGTGACAGGTAGACCGCAAACAGGTTCCTCCCCCCTTCCCAAAGCCTCCTCTGCTGCTGCTGTCATCCTCAGTGCACAGCGGAAAGCGGAAGGCAGCACAGCTCAGGACGGATGACAGGAGGGGGAGCTGGCCAAATGAATTGGTTCAACCTAGATCAGCCTGGAAACCAATCATCGGCGGGTTAATATGAAAAGTTAATTTGGCCAGCTCCTCCTCCTGTCATCCATCCTGGGCTGTGCTGCCTTCCACTCTCCGCTGTACACTGAGGATGACAGCAGCAGCAGAGGAGGCTTTGGGAAGGGGGGAGAGAAGACATTGCTTGGGGGGAAAGAAGGGGGCCAGAGGTCATGAGGTCACCGCTATGGGGGAAAGGGGGACAGAGGATACTACTTGGGGGGAGGTGATGTGCAGAGGAAACTGCTATGGACAGGGCCACCCCCATAGCAGTGTCCATATCACACCCCCCACACACAATAGGGCCCATTTCCCCCATAGCAGTGACCTCTGACCCCTCCCCCCCAGCAATGTCCTCTGCCCCACTTTCAACCATAGCAGTGACCTGTAGCCCCCTCTCCCCCCACCAGCAGTGTCCTCTCCCCCCCCTTTTCTTCCATGGACAGGTATTTTAGAAATCTGAACTCCCAGCAAGTGGCTGTGGATTAGGATTTTTCTGCCCCCCAGCTACCCTAGTGCCCTAAGGAAGCTTACTAAGAAGCCTCATGCTGATGCCCAGCGTATGCCTGCTTAGGCAGCCACCTTAGGGCACCAGGGTAGCTGGGGGGCAGAAAAATCCTAATCCACAGCCACTTGCTAGGAGTTCAGATTTCTAAAGTACATGCCTTCCGACGATCCCCTTTATTGTCCCCCTGGAGCAGCTGAAAGCTAGCATCTCCTCCTCGCCCTCCCACCAGCATACAGCTGCTTCAGGAGGAAAATCCAGGAGATCGGATCAAGTAAAGGCTCCCCCCCCACTACCCCTTCCACCCTTGTCATTCCTTTTTTTCTGCTGCCTGGCCCTTCCCCCAAGTGCTCTCCTTTCAGTGGGGCTCCTAAAGAAATTGTGAAAAATATTAAAAAATAAAAATGTAAAAAATAAAAACTACTGACACTAACCTCTGCCCTACATACATCAACCACTGCCCTACTGACATCAACCTCTGCCCTACTGACACTGTCCACTGCTCTACTGACACCATCCACTGCCCTACTGACACCAACCTCTGCCCTACTGACACCGTCCACTGCCCTGCTGACTGACACCGGTTCACTGCTCTACTGACATCATCCACTGCTCTACTGCTTGACACCAACTTCTGCCCTACTGACACCGTCCCCTGCCCTGCTGACTGACACCATCCACTGCTCTACTGACTGACAACAACCTCTGCCCTACTGACACTGTCCACTGCCCTACTGACCGACAATGTCCATTATTAAAGTAGGCTAAGTTTGTATTTTTACAGTCACATTTGTTTTATATTTTCAACATTTTCCTTGCTATTTATTTAGGCCTTGCTAGTAATTTTTTTTAAATGATGCTGAACCTCGGTGATCTTTGATATTATTCATGTTGTTCAGGTAGATCTCCACCTCTCAAAGGTTGCCTACCCCTGCCCTAGTGGACTGAGATAGAACAGCAGGCCGGGACATAAAGCTAACGGTCAGAAACGCACGGAACCAGGGGCGGACTGACCATTCAAGCACTGCCGGAGGGCCCGGGGTCAGTAGGGGGCCCCATGAAATGCCCCTGGTACCTTTTTTATAGGCTTTTTTGAGTGTGGGCAAGGACACAGGGGCCCCATGATCCCCTATTGCCCGGGGGCCCCATGAGTTGTTAGTCCGCCCCTGCGTGGAACAAGGATTACTGAGCATGCGCAAAATACCATTAAATAGTCCCGGGTAGCATAATCCTTGTGTTTCCGTTCCCGGCAATTACAGTTCTGGCCTGCCCCAGTGGCTTGAAACAAAAGAGCAGGCCCGGGACTTTATTGTAATTGTCGAAGCACGACAACAGGGTTACTCCGCCTGAAACTAAATAGTCCCATTTCTGTCACTGGTCCCGGCTGAATCAATGGGGATCAGGGATGGTTTTTGTAGTGACTGTAGACCACAGTGCCCTAAAGTGAACAGTCCCCTTTCTGTCCCCAGGCCTTTGCTGCTGAACTGGCAGAACAAACCTGATGGATGATACAGCCTTAGGGCTCATCCACATATGTGGTGCCATATGAAGAGTGATCCATGCTTAGATCTCTCTTCAGATGGTGTTTGACACTCCCACTCCTGAACGCTGCACTCTGTATGCTTTCCGCTCATGATCCGTACACTCTATGTGTTACCCACTACACTCTGTAGGTTACCCACTCCTGGCATGAATTGACCCTCCACAGCAGCCAGCATCATTAGACCCCCACTCAACAGTAGAACCACCCCCAGCAACAACAGATTTCCCATCAGCAAGAACAGACTCCCCCATCCAACAACAAGAGATTCCCGAACAGCCAGGAGCAATATACCCCCCCATGCAACAGTAGATCACCCCAGTAGCAATAAGATCCCCCAGCAGTTATCAACAATAGACCCCACCCCAGTAACATTAGGTCCTCCAGCAGCCAATCAGCAACAATAGATCCCACAGCAGCAAACAACAATAAACCACCCAGCAGTAGACCCCCCAGCAACAATAAATCCCTCATCAGCAGCAATAGAGCCCCCACACAATAGTAGATCACCCCAGTAGCAATACGTCCCCCAACAGTCAGGAACAATAAACCCCACCCCAGTGACAATAGATCCCTCCGCAGCCATCCAGCAACAATAGATCCGCCAGCATTATTTTTATACAACGCATTTCACAGAAAGGTCCTGGAATTCATGAACATTTTGGTGAACTAAAATCTCCCTCTTTCACGTAATGAAAGTTACCAGTTCATGAATGGTTTGCCAAGCACACTAACCATTTAAAGCAGAACTGCACTGCATCTGAGCCCCACAAACCAAAATGTTATTTCATTCAATTTTAATATTCAGACCAACCTCCCCTTCCTTCCATGACTCCATGCTTTATGTTGCTGAGAAATAATTTTGAAAAACACCCCTCCCCCTAGCATTTCTGGCAATGGCCATCTTGAGTAAGGGCAGATGATTCATGTATCATTTACGTCTTGGAATCCATCTGCTCTTAGCTCAGGCATAACCTGAGCGGAGAACCCTCGCCTCCTGAAGGCTGCTGGGATGTATCATGTCATTTGCATAGGCATGGAAACCAGGAAGTAACTGAATAAATGTTAAAAACAAAAGTATAAAACAAGTAAATACAATATACTTTTGTATCTATTTACTGATGCTAGCAGCACAAGGATTACAAATAGTCCATGTTGATTGAGAGAGCGCAGTTCTACTTTAAAAAATATTTGTCCCTATAGTAATATCGGCACTGCTATTACTGAACCTGTTTTTGCAGGTGCCGGCCCTGGGGTAGATATCCTCTTTATAGTCTCACTACCTAGTGAGTGACCTAGAACAAGCATGCAGCCAGTGAAGTATGCATGCTTGTACCCCCCGCCCAGGATGATTTAGATTTCAGTATATATTTTTTGCTGAGCTCTTGTACTCATGTTCCAGATGATGATTGTAAATGTAACTTTTCTGATCTCTTCCATACAGATTTATCTCCGGACGGATTTGGCTTTTCCACCAATCGACCAAATGGGACTTC
Organism: Staurois parvus; assembly: GCF_062004578.1. NCBI lineage: Eukaryota > Metazoa > Chordata > Amphibia > Anura > Ranidae > Staurois > Staurois parvus. The sequence goes on along the minus strand of NW_028318467.1, from coordinate 3,979,496 downwards.
ATTACGGATCAATGATGATGTTTTCCTCACAGTATCACCTCCAATACGGTTTGTTCTTCCCAGTGAGAACCAAACCTGTGGACACATTGATCCTGACCAGGGGCGGACTGACCATTTGGAAACTCGGGCACTGCCCAAGGGCCCGGGGTCAGTAAGGGGCCCCATGAGATGCCCCTCGTACCTTTTTCTTAGGCTTTTTTGAGTTTGGGCAAGGACACAGGGGCCCCATGATCCCCTATTGCCCGGGGGCCCCATGAGTTGTCAGTCCGCCCCTGATCCTGACATGATGAATTCTGACGCAATGGATTCTGACAATAACCTGCTGTCAATCATCGTTCTCATGCTGATTCTACTGTTTCTTGGACCAACAGTATTTTACACTTTTCTTATATATTGCCTAGGCAGGGCTCTGTAGTCCACTTACATGGCTTCCTACATCACAGGTACACAAATTCTATTCCCATTTCATTCTCTAAATTGAAAATATAAATGTGACACATTGTGCAGGATACAGGTTTTCATGTCATCATTTACTGTTTCTGAGCCCCCAATATTTGTTCATCCTGTATGTCTCCCTGGTCCGCTGTTGATGTTGCGACTCCAAAATTGTAAAGGGTCACCTAACAACTTTTTACTGCTGGAAAATAACGTTTTATGCGTTAGAATTATTGTACCATCCTTTGTATGGATTGGGTACTGGTGAGTTCATTTCCAAGCTGGGTTTCCTATCTTTTTGGATCACCAAATGATAATACCTTACTAAGATTCACAGTTTTGCTGAGTTCCCTTATTACAACCCCAAATGCGATTGTCACACGAGTACATTGATCAATAATTAGGTCCCCATCAGTTACCCAACAGTGAACATTAGTTTACATAGATTTAGCCCTTGCTTGTTATTTCAGACATTTTGATTAATTTCTGAACATACTATTTACATGACCTTTATATATCCTATAGGATTCAATACTGCCAGCTGAAGCGCGTGTTTAAAGATCTATCTGCAGAGATGATGAGGATTTGTGCACCTGGGATAGCGAAGGACGTCACTATACCACATGAAGGATGCACATCTGAGATGACGCAACACGCCACTATACCACATGAAGGATGCACATCTGAGATAATGCGAGACGCCGCTACACCACATGAAGGATGCACATCTGAGATGACACAAGACGCCGCTATACCATATAAAGTATGCGCACCTGAGATAACGCAAGACGCCACTATACCACATGAAGGATGCGCACCTACAATGGTGCAAGACGCCACTACACCACATGAAGGATGCGCACCTGAGATGACGCGAGATGCCACTATACCACATGAAGGATGTGCACCTGAGATGACGCGAGACGCCACTATACCACATGAAGGATGCGCACCTGAGATTACGCAAGACACCACTATACCACATGAAGGATGAGCACCCACGATGGTGCGAGACGCCACTATACCACATGAAGGATGCGCACCTACGATGGTGCGAGACGTCGCTACACCACATGAAGGATGCGCACCTGAGATGACGCGAGACGCCGCTACACCACATGAAGGATGCACACCTGAGATGACGCGAGACGCCGCTACACCACATGAAGGATGGGCACCTGAGATGACGCAAGACGCCACTATACCACATGAAGGATGCACACCTGAGATGACGCGAGACACCGCTACACCACATGAAGGATGTGCACCTGAGATGATGCGAGACACCACTATACCACATGAAGGATGCGCACCTGAGATGACGCGAGACACCACTATACCACATGAAGGATGCGCACCTGAGATGACGCGAGACACCACTATACCACATGAAGGATGCGCACCTGAGATGACGCGAGACACCACTATACCACATGAAGGATGCGCACCTGAGATGACGCGAGATGCCGCTACACCACATGAAGGATGTTCACCTGAGATGACGCGAGACACCACCATACCACATGAAGGATGCGCACCTGAGATGCTGCAGGACGCCACTATTATTATTATTATTATACAGGATTTTTATAGTGCCAACAGTTTGCTCAGCGCTTTACAATATAAGAAAATACAGCAACAATACAGTTCAATACAAGAGGGTTAGGAAGGCCTGATCCTGGGAGCTTACAATCTAAGAGGGAGGGGCTAGTGGTACAAAAGGTAGTAACTGTGCCACACGAAGGATACGCACCTGGGATGACAGAGGATGTCATTATACCACTTGAAGAAAACACACTTGGATTGGCGCAGGACGCCACTATACAACATGAAGGATGCACACCTGGAACGCCTGAGGATGTCACTATTCCACATGAAGGATGCAAACCTTGAATGACGCATGTCGTTACTCTACCACATGAAGGATGCAAACCTTGAATGACGCATGCCGTTTGTCAGGGATCTCCTCGATCCCCGCCGCGATGGGCTCGGCGCAGGCGCACTGCTCCACCCAGCGCACGGGCACTAGGTCCGGGCCGGCCGCGGCGTTCGAGTTCGCGCATGCGCAGTAGAAGCCGCGGCCGCCCGCTGGGCACCAATGGCAGCGCAGGGCGGGATATTTAAAGGTCCCTGAGCTGTCATTTCGTTGCCTTCTGGTCTTACCTGCTTCCTGTGTTCCTGTACCTGTGCCTAGTAAGTTATTGACCCGGATTGCCTTTGACCTTGCTGATTTCTCCTGCCCAGACCCTTGCTTGCCTGACCTCTCTCCCTGGATGCCCCTTATTAGATCTGACCTCCTGCTGCTGACCTGGCGTGTGACCCGACGATTCTCTGCCTGCTCCCTTGTACCTTACCGTCCTCTACAATACCGACTCGGCCTGTCTGACTACGCACTTGCTCAGCCATCCATCCCATCGGGGTCACCCGACCTCCTCACATCTGGCTCTCCCTGGTTGGAGCCCCTGGCGAACACCACTACCACTGACAGGTGTGCTCAGTAGAGGCGACCTGGTCTCGGGGTACTACAAGTCCATCCCCACCATCAGGGGCCCTGGTGAACAAGTACCCTGGGGCTTAGACTCCGCACTCTGGGCACGCCTGACCAGTGGAGTGCTAGTGGTGCCGCTCGGCGGTCCCTCACAGTACCAGAAGGCCACGACTGAGCCTCGAGGAGGACTCTCCCCGTTGGACGAGGTTTGCAGGCACCTGGCTACCCTGACGCAAGCTGTAAACACATTACAGGACAGATGTCTGCAGATCGAGAATCGGTTTCAGGCCTGCACCATATCTGTTCCTGTTTCACAGGCCCCGGCTCCTGCACCACCGGTCGCAGCAGTCCATGAGCCGGCTCCTGGGCCTCCCACATCACTCCCTATGGCGGAACCCCGAGTACCCTTACCCGAGCGCTTCCATGGGGATCGCACACGCTTTCGGTCATTCCGTGACTCCTGTCTGCTCTATTTTGAACTGCAGCCACGGACCTTTTTGACGGAATCAGTGAAAGTGGGGTTTGTTGTCTCCCTGTTGCAGGGTGAACCCCAAGACTGGGCCCACCGACTAAGGGGAAACAATGACCCTCACCTGGTTACGGTCGACAGCTTCTTTAACGCTATGGCCATCTTATATGATGACCCACAACGGGCAGCCTCGGCCGAGGCCACATTATACGCACTCCGACAAGGTCGGCGGGCGGCTGAGGAATACGCCTCTGACTTTAGGCGCTGGATGGGTGACACTCGTTGGAACGAGTTCGCACTCTTGCACCAGTTTCGTATGGGCCTATCAGAGGCTCTGAAAGACGAGCTCGCCCGGGTGGAGGTGCCCGAGACATTAGAGGACCTGATTGCACTCACCATCAAAATTGACCGTAGACTACGGGAGCGCAGATTGGAGAGGTCTGGTCAGGGTCGCGGAAATCCCTGGGGGTCATTTCAGGGATCCAGTCAACATACTAGGCCAAGCACCCAGAACCTGCCGTTTGAAGATGCTCCCGAACCCATGCAGCTAGGCCTGGCTCGGCCTAAACTATCACCTGAGGAACGCCAGCGCAGACGCTCCCAGAATCTGTGCCTGTACTGCGGCGAAGCTGGTCACATGGTGCGTTCCTGCCCGCAGAAACTGAGTAAGTTCACCTCATCTTCTTTATCTGTTGGCAATATGAACCCGTCCCAGTACTTAGTTGTTCCCCTCTCCTTTCAGCTTTCAGAAAGGACCGTGGAGGTGACGGCCATAGTTGATTCGGGGGCATGCAGCTGTTTTGTGGATATCAATTTTGCTCACCAGCAGGGTATTCCCCTCCGCCCAAAGGAGAAGGGGTTTCACATCTTTTTGGCTGATGGTTCCCGGATAAAGTCAGGGGTGGTTAACCAGGAGACCCCTTCCATTGTGACTTCCATTGCCGGTCAGCACCGGGAACTCCTCCGCCTGGATGCTATTGCATCACCCCTTTTCCCAGTCATTCTGGGGCTCCCTTGGTTGCGGGCCCATAACCCCCAAATTGACTGGGAGACTGGGGTTGTCTCGTTCCCTTCCCCATATTGTCGGGAACTGTGTCGAACTTCGGGCCCGGAGGTCCCCCAGGTCCTCCTGTGCTCTGAAGCGGATGACAGCCTAAAACAAGTGATCCCTGCAGCCTACCATGAGTTTCTTGATGTGTTCAGTGAGCGGGGAGCAGATGCTCTACCCCCCCACCGCCCATATGACTGTCCTATTGATCTGTTGCCCGGTTCGGAAATTCCGTTCGGGCGAATTTTTCCCCTTTCTGAGCTAGAATTAGGGGCCCTGAAGGACTATATTGAGGATAGCCTCCGAAAGGGATTTATCCGTCCCTCCACTTCCCCAGCAGGTGCAGGGATCTTCTTTGTAGAAAAGAAGGACAAGACTTTGAGGCCATGCATTGACTATCGGGAGCTGAATAGGGTCACCATTAAAAATCGTTACCCATTACCACTGGTACCTGAATTATTCCAGAGCCTAAAAACTGCAGTAGTGTTTACCAAGTTGGACTTAAGGGGAGCCTACAATTTGGTTCGCATAAGGGAGGGGGATGAGTGGAAGACGGCCTTCCGCACCCGTTTCGGCCATTTTGAGTACCTGGTCATGCCTTTCGGGTTGTGCAATGCGCCAGCCACCTTCCAACACTTTGTGAACGACATCTTTAGGGACTTCCTGGACATCTTTGTCATCGTCTACTTAGACGACATTTTAATTTTTTCATCCTCCCTGGGGGAGCACAGGGTACATGTATCAAAGGTGTTGGGGCGGTTGCGGCAGCACGGGTTGTACGCTAAAGCAGAGAAATGCTGCTTTGAACAGGCTAGCGTTACATTTCTGGGTCTGATCATCTCCACCACGGGGGTCGCAATGGACCCTCAGAAGGTCTCAGCGATCCTAGATTGGCCTGAACCCACGGACAGGAAAAGTGTCCAACGTTTTATTGGGTTCGCAAATTTTTACCGGAAGTTCATCAAGAACTTCTCGGGTCTGGTCTCCCCCATCACTCAGTTAACCAAGCTTGGGACGCGATTCAGATGGACGCCCGAGGCACAGGAAGCTTTTGAAGCATTAAAAAGGTTATTTACCTCGGCACCCATTCTGGGCCATCCCGACGCCTCCCTGCCCTACATCTTAGAAGTAGATGCATCTGAAAACGCGGTTGGCTCCATCCTTTCCCAGCGGAAGGGCGCCAAGGAATTACTCCACCCAGTAGCATTCTTTTCACGGAAACTTACCCCTGCGGAGAGGAACTACGACATTGGGGATCGCGAGCTACTGGCTATCAAAACCGCTTTAGAAGAATGGAGGTACCTGCTGGAAGGTGCCTCCCACCCCATCCTGATATTCACGGACCACAAGAACCTGGAATATCTGAGGACGGCCAAACGTCTACGCCCACGACAAGCAAGATGGGCATTGTTTTTCTCGAGGTTCCAGTTCCACATCACATACAGGCCCGGCTCGAAAAACACGAAGCCTGACGCGTTGTCACGCATGTACGAGGACACCAAGGAGATTCCAGTGCCCGACACTATTCTTCCTGCAGGAAATTTCTTGGCCCTTCAGACAAACCTTCACTCCGAGATCCTGAGAGCGTCCACAGCAATGTCCACCTCCGATGGGGCCCCCCTCCAGAACAAGGAGGGACTCCTATGGAGGGAGGACCGGATTGTGGTGCCAGAGGATGCCCGAACCTTAGTCTTGGGACATTGCCATGACCATCCACTGGCAGGACATTTTGGGCCGGTCAAGACCCTGGAACTTCTCCGACGTTCCTTCTGGTGGCCGGACATGGCCAAGGATTGTAAGAACTACGTGGGCTCCTGTGCCATCTGCCAGCGGAACAAGCCTTCAAGGAATAAGGCGTGGGGCCTGCTACGTCCATTGCCCATCCCTGAACGACCCTGGCAGAAAATCTCCATGGACTTCATAGTCGAGCTTCCACCTTCACTGAACCACACAGCAATTCTCGTGGTCGTGGACCGCTTGTCCAAGATGGCCCATTTCATCCCTTTACGGAAAACCCCATCAGCAGCCGAGACGGCGCAAGTCTTCATTCGAGAGATCGTTAGACTGCATGGGGTTCCCGAAGACATCGTCTCGGACCGTGGGGTGCAGTTTACCTCGCGGTTTTGGAGGGCATTGTGCAAAGCCCTGGATATCAAGCTGTCCCTTTCCTCGGCTTTTCACCCTCAGACCAATGGCCAGACCGAAAGGACCAATCAGACCCTGGAGCAATACCTTCGATGCTACACATCATTCTCTCAGGACGACTGGGTGCCACTCCTCCCTTTGGCAGAATTCGCGTACAACAACGCTTGCCATTCAGCAACTGGACAGTCCCCGTTCTTCGCCAACTATGGGTTTCATCCTGTCTTCCTCCCGGACTTGGTCCCGGAATGCCCGATTCCAGCGACACAGGATGCACTGACCTTCTTCACCTCCAACAATAGGAAACTACAGGAAGCCATCCGTCAAGCCCAAGAGGACTACAAGAGGGCTTTTAATAGGAAGCGAAGAGGGGATCTGGTGTTGCAGCCCGGAGAGAAGGTTTGGCTGGCTACGTCGAACTTGAGGTTGCTCTGCCCGTCAAAGAAGTTGGGACCTAAATTTATTGGCCCTTTTTGCATCAAACGGATGGTCAATGAGGTGGCCTATGAACTTGTTCTCCCTGAGACACTCAAGATCCACCCTGTCTTCCACGTGTCCCTGTTGAAACCAGTAGTCCCTGATGCCTTCCCAGAACGGGAATCCAGGCCCCCGGAGGCCGTAACGGTTGAAGAGGAAGAAGAATTCGAGGTGGAGGCAATCCTGAAGTGCCGACGAAGGGGGGGCCAGACCCAATTTCTCATCAAGTGGAAGGGCTACGGCCCTGAGGACAATTCGTGGGAGCCAGCCCATAATGTCCATGCACCTAGGCTTGTCCGGGGGTTTCTTCGTGATCACCCGTGGTGGAGAGATCGGGTGGGCATCCGGAGGTTGCCCGTAGGGGGGGGGCAATGTCAGGGATCTCCTCGATCCCCGCCGCGATGGGCTCGGCGCAGGCGCACTGCTCCACCCAGCGCACGGGCACTAGGTCCGGGCCGGCCGCGGCGTTCGAGTTCGCGCATGCGCAGTAGAAGCCGCGGCCGCCCGCTGGGCACCAATGGCAGCGCAGGGCGGGATATTTAAAGGTCCCATTTCGTTGCCTTCTGGTCTTACCTGCTTCCTGTGTTCCTGTACCTGTGCCTAGTAAGTTATTGACCCGGATTGCCTTTGACCTTGCTGATTTCTCCTGCCCAGACCCTTGCTTGCCTGACCTCTCTCCCTGGATGCCCCTTATTAGATCTGACCTCCTGCTGCTGACCTGGTGTGTGACCCGACGATTCTCTGCCTGCTCCCTTGTACCTTACCGTCCTCTACAATACCGACTCGGCCTGTCTGACTACGCACTTGCTCAGCCATCCATCCATCCATCCCATCGGGGTCACCCGACCTCCTCACATCTGGCTCTCCCTGGTTGGAGCCCCTGGCGAACACCACTACCACTGACAGGTGTGCTCAGTAGAGGCGACCTGGTCTCGGGGTACTACAAGTCCATCCCCACCATCAGGGGCCCTGGTGAACAAGTACCCTGGGGCTTAGACTCCGCACTCTGGGCATGCCTGACCAGTGGAGTGCTAGTGGTGCCGCTCGGCGGTCCCTCACACCGTTACTCTACCACATGAAGGATGCACACCGGGAATGACGGTGGATGTCACTATGTCACAGGAGGAAGACACAAGTTCTCCCCTCTTTTCCCTCCTTCATCGCCCGTCCACCCATTCTTTCTCTCTTAAACCCTTAGCAGCCGCCTTCTTCCCATCCGCCCATCTCCCCACCCATTCTTCCTTCCCTCCACCCCCTCCACTTTCTCCCACCCTCATTCTTCCCTCCCCCCATATCCCCCTTTTCTTCCCTGCTCATTCTTCCTCCCCCCCCCTAGTTCCCCTCCTTTTATTGTTAACCCCTATGCCCGCCCCTTCTACCCTTCCCGCCCTCCACCCTCTCCTCCCCTCATTCTTTCCCCCCCCTCTTCCACCCTTCACCCTTTATTCCTCCCCCCTACCCCCTCTGCTCCTCCTCCTCCCTCCACCCCTTCATCTTCCCCTTCACTCCACTCCTCCTCCCTCCACACCTTCGTCCTCCCCTCCACCCCCCTCACCTTCTCCCCCTGTCACTCTTCCTTCCCCCCATCATCCACCCTCTTGTCCTACTTCCCTCACCTGCCCTTCTCCTTGCATAATCCGCCCTGTCCCCCTTCTCCCCTCATTCACTTCTTCTTGCCTCCCAGTCTGATTTCTCGACTCCATTTCACCAACCCCTTCACCATCATTCTCCTCTCTGACATGCCTTCGTTCCTCCCCACCTGCTCCCCACTTGCTCCCACCCCCACTTCTCCCCCCCCTCACCCCTCCCAGCCTTCTACCTCCTTCGCTCTCCTTTCCATCCCCCACTTCTCCCCCCCTCCCCCCTACCCCCCTTTTACCTCTTTTGCTCTCCTTTCCACCCCCCTTCCCCCCTCCACACCTCCCCCCCTTCTACCTCCTTCGCTCTCCTTTCCATCCCCCTTTGCCCTCTTCCAACCTCCCCCTTTCCTAGCCCCTATAGGCCCACCTCTGCCTCTTTCACTTCCTTCCTTCCCTCTCCCTCTTCATCCAGCCTCTCCTTCTTCCTCTTCTTCTATCTCTTCTATTCCCTCTGCTTCCATCCCATCCTCTATCTTCTCCTCCAAAAGTCTCCTCTCCTCACCTTGCAATTCATGTCCAGCCTCTCCTTTTTATATCTGTTCTATCCCATCTGTTTCCATCCCATCCTCTATCTTCTCCCCCCCGAAAGTCTCTTCTCCCCTTGCAATTCACAACCAGCCTCTCCTGCTTTCTCTTCTGTTTCCATCCCATCTTCTATCTTCTCCTCCCCTAAAAGTCTCCTCTCATCCTCTTGCAATTTACGTGCAGCCTCTCCTTCTTCTATCCCTCTGTTTCCATCCCATTCTCTATCTCCCCCCCCCCCCAAAAGTCTCCTCTCCTCCCCATGCAATTCACAACCAGCCTTTCCTTCATCTATCACTTCTATTCCTTCTGTTTCTATCCCATCCTCTATCTTCTCCCTCCCCGAAAGTCTCCTCTCCTCCCCTTGCAATTCACGACCAGCCTCTCCTACTTCTATCTCTTCTATTCCCTCGGTTTCCATCCCATCCTCTATCATCTCTCCCCCCGATAGTCTCCTCTCCTCCCCTTCCACTTTCCGTCCACCCTCTCTTTCTTCCTACCACTCAGCCTCTCCCTTCTCTCCCCCCCCCCATAGTCTCCCCACCCAATCTTCAACCTTACTTGATTCTTCCCTCAACCCCTTCGCCTCCTCCTTCTTACCCTCTACCCTCCTCCACCCTCCTTCCCTTCCCCCCATAGCCCCACCCACTCCCCTCTCTCCCCACTCCTTCCCTCTCCCCCAGGGTCCACCCTCTCCATCTGCCTCTGCTTCTTCTATGGTTTCCCTCTGATCCACTCTCTTCTTCCCACCCCATAGTCCCCCCTCCTCCCCTTCCCCTTCTCACCCCCCACCCTCCTTCCCTCTTCCCAATCTACCACCATCTCCTTCTCCCTCTTTTTCTTCTTTCCTCTCAAACTCACCCTTCTCTCTCCCCATGTAATCCCCACTCCTCTCCTTCTCCCCCCTACCCTCCTTCTTTCCCCTTCACCATCATCCACCATCTCCTTCTTCCTCCTCTTCTTTCCTTTCAACCTCTCCCTTCCCCCCCCCATGGTCCCCCCTTATCTCTTTCTACCCTCCTTCTTCCCTCTCCCCCATTATTCACCCTCTCCTTCTATCTCTTCTCAGATGCGGCCAACATATTGGTGGAGTAACAAAACATAACTAAACAGAAAACGGTGTGGCATTTATCCTCAACAGTAAGCTCTCAAAGATGGTACTAAAGTACAATACTCTTAGTGACAGAGGCATCTCAATCCTTCTATAGGGAAGACCAATCAATGTCACCCCAACAACAAACACTGAAGATGAGGATTTAGAGTTGTTTCACAAACAACTTCAAAGTGCAATAGATGAAACAGCAAATCAAGATCTATTGATCATCATGGGGGACTTCAATGCAAATATAGACTGTGCATCTGAAGATGAAATTAAGAATATGATAACTTCGTACAGTTTTACAAAATTAACCAACCGTCCTTCATGTATAGATGATTCCAGCAACACATGCGTCGGCGATACACATGGACCTCTCCAAATGGCATGCATCGTAATCAAATTTACTACTTCTGCATAGGACAGAGCTGGAAATCTGACAACAAAGACTAAGCCTCAAGCTGATTGTGGCATTGACCAGGAGCTTTTGACCTGCAAGATCAAGGTAAAGCTTTGCAAGAAGAAGATCGTTAGGAGGACCTCCAAGATATGATAATGAGAATATTCCACAAGATTACTGGATTAAACTAACCAACAGATTTGCAGATCTGGGTACAGGAGTAAGAAGAGTTATGGAATGACATCAAAACCATAATTAGTGAAGAAGCTGAAAGAATATTACAGAAAAGTCATCTTGGATATCAGAAGAAACTAAAAAAATGTCGGAACAAAGGAGACAAGCCAACATTTCTGGTGATAGTAAAAGTATCTCAAATGAATCAAATGTTTCAATGCAAAGTAGGGATAGATAAAGAACAATATCTCAAGGATATGTGTAAGAAAATTTAAGCTGAGCCCATAAAAGGAAAAACCGGACTAGTTTTTCAGGACATTAAGAGATTGCGACAGAAATTCCAACCTAGATTGGAGATGCTTAAAGACTCTAATGGATCCAGAGACTGAACGATCTAGAGAATATTATAAAAAAGATGGAAAGAGTATACCTCCTTTATATAAAAACAGCAGTAAGGATGACATTGTAGAAACTGAAGTGACTCCTAAGACAAGCCAGATATTCATTCCCATACTGAAGGAGGACGATGCTAGAGATTGTAACAACTACAGAATGATTGCATTAATTCCACATGCTAGCAAAGAATTGCTGAAAAAAAAACAACGCCGAATACAATCGTACATTATGGGCAGCACAGTGGCTAAGTGGTTAGCACTTCTGCCTAGCAGCATTAAGTCCGTTGGTTTGAATCTCAACCATGGCACTACCTGCATGGAGTTTGCATGTTGTGCCTGTGTGGGTTTAATCCGGGTACTCCAGTTTCCTCCCACACTCCAAATACATGCTGGTAGGTTAATTGGTTCCTGTCTAAATTGGCCTTAGTATATGTATCAATGACCTTAGATAATAAGCTCCTTGAGTTCAGGGACTGATGTGAGAGTACAATATATATGTAAAGTGCTGTGTAACTTATGGTGCTATATACAGTAAGTACCTGTAATAAATAAATACTTTGAGTGAGAGCTACCTGAAGCTCAGGCTGGGTTCAGAGAACATTGAGGAACAAAAGATGATATTGCGAATGTTAGATGACTATTAGAGAACATCTAAACTTACACGTGACTCCCCACTTCTAAAATAAAACAAAATACTTATGAAATGGCCAAATAAACAGCAGATTTACTTCTAGGCATAGATATGGCCTACATATTGGCAGAATACCTCAGCCAATCACAACACATGTGAGCATACGTTATTTGCATTTTGTAGAGTAGGGACTGGCCAGAAAGGGATTACTTTGCTGTAGTTGGCCAGCTTAAACATGCATTGGAAAATGACACACCCCTTTGATAACGTACCTGTAGTACGAAACGCATCAAGGAGGAGCCCTGCACGCTGTGACATCACGTCGCCAGATCACGGAGGTCATCTTGTTTACCAGCTGATCAGTTTGAATTCATGCAATTTTCATTACATTGCTTCATTTTTGCACTGCACTAAGTGTATGTCCTGGATTTTACTCTTTTATTAATCAGTACCAATAAAGTATCTTTTTAAAAAATACTACACTATAGGAATATCCCTTTTCTTTGCTCCGCACTGAGCACTTTAATTCCCCAGCGATCCCTGGTGACCACCCCAGTGCCTGGAAGAGGTTGATCCATATATCCTGGCTCGCCACTATCCTATAACCTAAAGGAAGGCCACCCACCCCCAGGCTACATCCCGGACCACCCTAAGAAGGGATCCTTGACCGACCACCATTATACCATACAACGCACTTTATATATGCGCATCTGGTGAGTACGCATTTTATCTATTTATCAGCACACTCACCTGGCAATCACTTTGAAGAATTTTATGGAGATAATATTGACATTTTATGACACAAACACATTTTTAATGTATGTGCATTTCTACTAGAAACTATTTTATATGTTGGGATATTCGCTTTGTTTATGAGTATTATCTATGGTTTAAATGCACCTACAACCTCTGTGCGTTCTCTTATAGGATTTCATCTGGTATATTCCTTATTCCTATATATCTCTTAGCGCTGCACTACTTTTATATATGCATTGGAAAGCATGTGAACCAAAAATCCCAGTTTTTATGCAAAGTTTGCTAGAAAAATGTAAGCGTATATAACAGTGAGCAGAGGGCTCATTCAGAATTTTTAGAGTCAACTGCAATTTGAGACGCTTCGGAGATTCAACGAAGAATTAAAGAAAAAAAATCAAAATTTTAATACTGTTGCCTAAAGCCTCCCTTTTATCCAGATCAATGTATAGCTTGCAGTGAGTAATGTAAAAGTAGTAAAAGTAAAGCCAAAATGTTTTCTTTTTTAGTTTTGGAGACAGTGGAGATGGATTAGAACCCCTGTTCTATCGTTCTTATTGCTGTCTGTGGCCCCGTTAGAGAGATTCAACCTCTCTATTTGACCTGTTTACCATTATCACCGAACGTGAAAGAAAATCCCAAATTTTGGCTTGTCACCAGAACAGGAGTAGAGGGGAAATCTTTCAATGAGGACACTAGTTCTGGTGACAACCAGGCATTCCCTCACTTTGGAGGGATTTCCTCTCGCTTCCTATTTTGGCTATGAATTTGAAAGGCGAGTGAAAAGGAGTGCCCGGTGTCCAATAAGATACAAGCTGAAAGATGTGTTAGAAGGCGTTTATTGAAAGTAGCAAAAAGTACATCATTCCAATGCGTTTCGGAGGAACAGAGACTCCCCCTTCTTCAGGCTATCAAACAAACACAAAGGTGTAAAAAAATAGATACACAGGAATATAAAGATATGTAAATGTAAAAAATGGCAGCTAAAAACATCATATAGATAATTATGTGAAACAAGCATTGTATAAAAGATCATGTGAAATAAATGCTATTAACGTGTATATATATACAAGGGGTGTTGAAGTCAAACCGGGACTTTTAATTTTACTGATAGGCGGGGAACATGTTGCGGGCCAGTCCAGAGACCGTTAATCAGGGTGGCAAACAACAGTGCTAGTGCGTGCATGGAACAGCGTGTGATGATGACGTTTCTTATGAATGAACGCGTAAAACCCACGGATATCTACAGAAGACTTCAAGCACAGTACAGTGATGAGACGTTTAGCTGCAATCTGAATGTGTAAAAGTTTCAAAGATTGCCGTATGTCCATCAGTGGTGATCCCGGCCATGGTGGTTCCCAGCCCACAGCAGTCATTCCTGTGAACATTCAGTGCATGGAACACCTCAACCTTGACAATCGGCACATAACCTGTCGTGACATTGCACAAGAGACAAATCTTTCTGTGTGAACGGTGAACACAATGATGACGAAGTGAAGCAGGATGTCCTCGGATGATTCAGGCGTACTGACAAATTTTTCTATGCTGAAGCTTTCCAGGCTTTAGTTAAATGCTGAGTGTATAAATGTAGCAGAGGAGTATGTTGAAAAATAAATGCAATTTTCGCTCCTTGAAATTTGTTCTTTTATTATATAAACGGTTTGACATGAATGCCCCTCGTATATAAAATTTGATGATACTAACGAGTATTAATACAAAACAATGATGAAAATAAAAATCTAAATAAGGATAAAAAATAAAATTGAATAGAATTGAAAACTGAAATAGAAATGAAATTAAAATAAGTGTATGGTAAACTGGCATCTTAAACGTCATGCTATAATAAAACAGCAGGGGACATTTATAAAAAGTGTATACATGACCATTAAGTACGTTCAGAGAGCCCTGATGGGACACGATGATATGGTTATGTGAAGTGAAGGGAAATCTCCCCAATTGGACACAAATGGCAAAAAAGTGAGAATTTGAAAATGATTGGTTAAACCTACAAGTGTTTTTGGTTTGTCACTACTTTTCCTTTATGCCGGCGTTTTAAAATAACACATGCAACATTTAGAATGGGGTTGATCGTGGTCTACCTGTCGACCGCAGGCAGGTGACAGGTAGACTGCAAACAGGTCCCCTTCCCCCAGCCTCCTCCACTGCTGCTGTCATCCTCAATACACAGCAGAGAGCAGAAGACAGCACAGCTCAGGACAGAGGACGGGAGGAGGAGCTGGCCAAATTAACTTTTCATATTAACAAGCTGGTAATTGGTTGCTAGGACCAGGGGCGGACTGACCATTTGGAAACTCGGGCACTGCCCGAGGGCCCGGGGTCAGTAGGGGGCCCCATGAGATGCCCCTGGTACCTTTTTCATAGGCTTTTTTGAGTTTGGGCAAGGACACAGGGGCCTCATGATCCCCTATTGCCCGGGGGCCCCATGAATTGTCAGTCGACCCCTGGCTAGGACCGACCTAGCAATCTATCACACGTTTCCTGAAGAAGGATTCCCGAAACGTGTTGATTCCACTTGTGAATTGTAATCGGAATCTTTGCATGTTGTGAACCCCTATGTGGAGAGTAATTTTTTGTTGTGTAATAGATTTTTAATGGTACATAATAAAATTGTTTTCGCATTGCTCAGTTTCTCATCTTTACACTATGTCCACACAAAGTCCATAACTACATATTTTGTTCATAATTGTACATGATTTGCTGGGATGTAGACATATAGTGCATGCAGTTTGGGTTTCTCTCATTTATTGAAAGCACTTTATTATCTTTATTCACATTATTCATTATTTTATTTCGGATTATGTGATATTTGGAAACTTATGAACTAATTTATTGAAAGCACTTTAGTATCTTTATTCACACTATTCATTAATTTATATTTATGGTCTATGTTCTTGGTCATTTATTCACATTATGATTATGAGCACAATTTATCCACCTGTATCATTTATTAGTACTGATTGATGTTCATTAGCAGCGCTACATCACCTTTAATTAATTAATGTATTTAGTTGATACTGTGGGAACACAATTGATGTCAGCAGCAGCACCTATTCGTTTGTTTATTTATATTGTATAGTAGGCGCAGAAGTTCACTTCACTTATCTATTGCTAGTATCTATACCGCCATTTGTAAACGCTATAACTTTTACGTAAACCAATTAATTTACACGTATTGGGATTTGTTCTTAGCAAAGATATGTAGCAGAATACATTTTGGTCTAAATTTATGATGAAATTAGATTTTTAAAATTTTTTTACTGGACATGTTTAATAGCAAAAAGTCAAATATATTGTTTTTTCCTCAAAATTGTCGGTCTTATTTTTTTATAGAGCAAAAAATTCAAAACGCACTGGCGATCAAATATGACCAAAAGAAAGCTCAATTCGTGGGGAAAAAAAGATGTAAATTTCATTGCATGACCGCGCAATTGTCAGTTAAAGTAATACAGTGCCATAATGCAAAAAATGGCCTGGTCAGGAAGGGGGGGAAATCCTCTGGAGGGCAAGTGGTTAAAGTGAGTTTTATTTACAGTGTACCATAAACACACACCAACAGCAATAAACATGAAAACACATGAAAATCTAAATTGAACAACCAAAATGCAAAACATTTACGACTACCTAAATATAATAATATGCAGGGGTGTATTTACCACAAGGCAAACAAGGCATTTGCCTAGGGCGGCATTTTTCAGGGGGGGGGGCAGCACTGCCCCTTGGAAGAAGGGATGGAAGAAGGGACACACGCTGCATGGAGACCTGGTGGGTTCCGTGAGATGCTGTGGGTTTCATGACGGTGTATGCACAGCCCGACTCTCATTCCCGGGGATATCCGGAGCTGTGAAGGTAAGTGTCTCTCTCTTGCCATGAGGGATGGTGGCTTGTGTATGGGTGGCAGTGGTAGTGGAAGGCTCAGGTGGAGGGCAGGGTGCTCTTGGTCAATGTCTGGCTCTTTTTGCAGGAGGGGGGGTTTGCGCACCAATTTTTGTGTTGCCTAGGGCAGCACAAAACCTAAATACACCACTGATAATATGTACAAGGGGGAAATATGCAAGGCAGGGAGAATTGGAAGATTTCATTTGGTATAACGTGGTGTGATTGAACTTTTATAGTTTGTTTTCTGTTGATTTTTTAACACTTGATTGATGGTTTCTGTTTTTGGTTACCATAATGTACTGTGCAAGCACCATATCTTTATCCATAATAAGCCTTTGCACGTAAAGGGGCAGCGGCACATTTAATAGTTCACAAATTTTGCACAAATTTACACAATTTTGTTTGTCACAAATTTTTCATGAATAGGGAGGCGCCACTATATTGGTTGTTTTTTTTATAATGAGAATTCCTAAGCCACCGATTAATACAATTCATTAAACAATGATTGCCTTGCTTCGTGAAATGTACAGTTATCTGCAGATCTGACAGATCTACATGCAGATTTGCAGGAGACTCCTAAGTGATCATAGTGTCAATTCTGGATCTTCACTGATGGACAGATATAAGCCAGGCGCACGTGGCAATCCTGCTAGCAATAGGTGATGAACCTTTGTCACTACAGTCCTAATAACCTCCCTAATTATCTCCAGCAGGCTTGGGCCTGCTCAGGTGGGCGATGTCACCCGGCGTATATTTACAGCTTCCATCACATAGGTGCAGCACCTCTCCACCCAGAGTGTGTCAGGAGCACACCAAGCCGTAAAACCATACAAGAGAGACACAGCCATCGCCACGCAGACCTACACCAGACCAGCACATGCAGATCAAGGTAGGACCATGCCAGGCTCTGACAAATGCAGAAATGTGCCAGCGACTGTGTTACCAGCATATGGCTTGGATTGTGCTAGGAACCTTTCTTTGCAGGAACAGGTAGGATATACCAAGCACTGTTATAAAAGACAACAATAATTTTTTATACAGAGAAAATATGGACTGTGCCTAGGACTATATATATATATATATATATATATATATATATATATATATATATGTATGTGTGTGTGTGTGTGTGTGTGTGTGTGTGTGTTTATACACAGGCGTTCCACGGTTAACATAATTTTCGCTTTCCGAATGAAAATCCATTGAAAACAATACCTCGGTTTACAAATTTTGTTCGCAATACGAATGGATTACTTGGTTTTCAATGCATTTATGAATTAATTTTTAATCATGTCCCTGTACAGTATTTATGCCTTTAAAGTGCACTTTATAAAGAGTTTTGAACAGATAAAATACTTTTTTTTTACTTTTTTCTGACCTCCGGAACAGATTAATTGGGTTTCAATGCAATCCTATGGGAAACCACGTTTCAGTTTACAAATTGTTCGCTATATATATATATATATATATATATGCTGGACTATTTCAGGGACTGTTCTGTATATATACAGGCTGGGCTATGCTAGGGACTGTTCTGTATATATACAGGCTGGGCTATGCTAGGGACTGTTCTGTATATATACAGGCTGGGCTATGCTAGGGACTGTTCTGTATATATATATATGCTGGACTATTTCAGGGACTGTTCTGTATATATACAGGCTGGGCTATGCTAGGGACTGTTCTGTATATATACACGCTGGGCTATTCTAGGGACTCTTCTGTACATAGAAATGTTGGACTATACCTGGGTCTTTTTTATACAAATTTAGGCGGGACTGTAACAAGGACTGTTCTGTTTATATATAGACAGGACTTTACCAATAACTGTTCTTTGCATATTTAGACAGAACTATACCAGAGACTATTGCATACATATACCAATAGGACTGCGCCAGAAACTGTTATGTGTTCATTCAAACATATAAGGTAGCACAGTGGCTTAGTGTTAGCACTTCTGTCCAGCACCACTAGGGTTGTCGGCTCAAATCCCCTGCCTGGAGTTTGCATGTTCTCCCTGTGCCTGCATGGGTTTCCTCCGGGTATTCTGGTTTTGTCCCACACTCTGAAGACATGCTGGTAGGTTAATTGGCTCCTGTCTAAATTGGCCTTTGTATGTGAGTTAGGGACCTTAGATTGTAAGCTCCTTGAGTGCAGGGACCAATGTGAATGTATAATATATTTGTAAAGCGCTACATAAATTGATGGTGTTATATAAGTATCTGTAATAATAATATACCAGGAGCTGCAACATATAGCTACAAGTATTATTATTATTATACAGTATTTATATAGCGCCAACGGTTTGCTCAGCGCTGTACATTATAATGGGAGACAGTACATGAGATAGTACAGTAACAATACAATACACGAGGGGTTCGAGGACCCTGCTCCTTGGAGCTTACAATCTAGGAGTAGTAGGACTATGGCAGCCAGGGACATTGATAAAGGTAGGACTATGTCAGGGATTGCCAAATAGAGTTACAGATCAGCCTATACCAGGGACTATCATACATTGAAACAAATAGTAGGACACGATTAGGGACCACTCTATACAGATACTGGGAGGAATATCAAACAACTACAACAAAAAAACTCCCAACTCAACTTACCAACCAACTGAATTTTCCTGTCTAACAGTTCACATTAAAAACAGGGGTTTAGTTAGCACACATTTACATACATGCCATAAGGTGGGTGTCCAGTGAACCCCTGTGCCTTTACAGAGGAGTGGGCTCCCTCCAGGCTTACCTGCCCTCAATCTATCCATCATTATACATGTGCTTCTACTATGGAGGTTCTCAAAATTGTATAGCATTAGGACTGCAGAATACTGGGGTGCCGTGAAGAGGCTCTGCAGCTTACGCATGTGTTTGCAAATGTGCGCAAACTAAACCCCTGTTTTTATTGTGAACTGTTAGACAGGACAATTTGGTTGGTTGCAGGCTGGTTGGTAAGTTGAGCTGAGAATTTTTCTTTGTTGTTGTTTGACATGCGTTTCCCTTTCATGTGCTCCTTGCTGCAAAGGACAGTTATAGGTTGGGGTATTTGCCAATTGTTTGTACCAAGGGGGCATACATTGGAGAATATTCTATCTGTATCTGAAAATGAATCTGTAATTCAATGTTGTGTCTACCTGTAAATTTCCTGGCTGACCCTGAAGGCCTTTCCTGGTCCTCATCCTTCACATGTGTCGTTATGTTTTATTGGCTCCACAAGCTGCGCTATATACAGATCCCAATAAACACATATAAAGCTGACAGATGCTTCGCACGCCTCACACACTTTCTGATGCCTGGAGAGACATCCCAGTATGAAGTGTGATGCATTCAGTGAATAGGACAACCCGTGTGAACTGGTCAGAAAGAGCACCTTTCACAGGTCACAGCTGAGTCTCCTTTCCAAAGCTGGAGGGGGGGCAACACCATCTGACTCCTGTGAGAAGCGCTAGTCCCTAGATTGTATGCCACCATGCAGAGGGCTGTGGGGGGGCAGGCAGTGGTAGTGTCCAGCACTGTATCCAGGTGTTTGTTGTACTGACAGGTCCTCTTTAGGTCTTCATGCCTCGTGTATTCACAAGTTAATTACTCCACTGAACTCCACTGGGGCTAAAACACACAACTTTGCCCTAATAGAAGCTCATGTCCTTTCATGAACAACAAGGCTTCAGGCGACACTACACTCCGGTGTGAACAGGCACCATTGAATAGAATGGAATTTCTAGTGTCGAGCGTTGAAGCGCTTCTAGTGAGGCTTCATTTTGCACTTTTGAATTTTGAATAGGTTCTATAAATAGGAAACAGAACAAACCTAACTAGTAAATAATATAGAATAAGCCTTATTAAATTTAGGAAAAGTTCATAGAGCAGTGGGAGATCAGAGGGGATCATTCATTTTTATATCCCCTTACAACAAATGCTGAGAAGTCTGATGAATAGAAATAGGAGAATAGAAGGGGGATATTAACTGTATGCAGATACTCAGTTCTAACACTCAAACAGAAGCATTTACATTTTTTAGGTAAATGAAAGATCTTTGACATTTACAAATTCACTTTGGTAACACTGTGAAGAAACCCAATGCAACATTGTTGTTATACACTATACAATACATCACAAATAATCTGCACATGCTGATCTTCATACAACATGTTTCTTGGAACAATGACCACTTTTTCAAGCATGCGCCTACAGTTCAGATGGTGAGAATCCTCATCTTACATGTACATTACAAAATACCCCATATAGACTTCATATAACGGATCTTAGCAAACCGTTTTGTAAGATGTATCTTTAGCCATTCACATGCAATGTCTATAATAATAGTGGACACTACACATGAATAGCTAAAGATAAATCTCCAAGTATCCATTGTATGGGGATTGTAATGGATATTTTGAAAAGTACATGTAAGAAGATAATATATGTAAGGCTCCTTTCACACTAGCAACAGTGTTTACCATCCCTCTGAAAAGTGAGATTTTCTGGTGTTCAGTAGGTGATACTGCTGCGTCCTTATGGCTGTGGGGGGGGTTCGACTTATTTTTTTTACTGCCAAATGACAATTTTGCACCATGGAACAGTGCCACAACTGCAAGCTGGTCCCATTCACATACATAAGGAAGTTTGATAGGCAGCGTCATCTGTCAAACTCAGTATGTCAGGTCAAAATTGCTGTGGTGACGTATGCTCACCTGAGTGGCCCCATATCTGCTTATAGGTGAAGATTAGGAGGCTGTAAAACCAAGGATCAACCGAGGGGTAGTAGAAGCTGAGGACCTGTTTTTACTACCCTCTGGCTGCCCATGTGAAAGGAGCCTAATTTACATATTGATATGACTAGGAGGACTGACCATTCGAGCACTGGGGCACTGCCCGACAGCCCGGGGTCAGTAGGGGGCCCCATGAGATGCCCCTGGTACCTTTCATTTGCTTTTTTGGGTATGGGTGAGGACACAGGGGCCCCATGATCCCCTATTGCCCGGGGGCCCCATGAGTTGTCAGTCCTCCCCTGGATATGACATATTTATCTTTCTTCCAGATTGTTCTCTCAAATTGAACTGCATGTGCAACCATGAAAAAGTAGCCTTTGTTCCAGGAAATGCTTCATGTGCAAGATTATATGTGATGTATAGGGGTTGATTTACTAAAGCAGGCCACACAGGGGACAAATTCTGAATGATTTTTCGATCAAAAATCGAAAACAGCTTTCATTCTGTAATCCGATGGTCCCACCAATGATTTCAAAAATTGGTCGTTTTTCACAAGTTCTCCAGCATGCCTGATAAATGAAATGGGGAGGAACCACCAAAATTGTCCAGTGCCATTGCCCCACTAACAGAGTGAAAATCAGCTGATTATTCTTAGGTCTGATTTTCGAACAAAAAAATCGTTTTCAAATCAACCCATGTATGGCCAGCCTAAAACTGGAGAGTGCAAAATCTGGTGCAGCTGTGCATGGTAGCCAATCAGCTTCTAACATCAGCTTACTCAGTTAAGCATTGATAAAAAAAACCCTTTAGGCTGGGTTCACATTGATGCGGTGCGGAATTCGCAGCGTTTTCAGTAAGAATTCACACCACATCAGAATTGCACCCCATTCATGCGAATGTTATGTTAAGTTTACAACATGTGTATGTTAAGTTTACAACACCCCGAAATCGGTCCACAAAACGCGGTGCGATGTGCAGAATCAGATCGCGTAGGTATGAATACCCATGCGATCCGATTCTAGTGCTGACCAAAAAAATGGGTCCTGCACCTTTTTTGGTGCAGGGCAAATAGAGCTATACAAAATGTACAGCTCCAATCGCACCACACTCAAATTGCATGTGATTTGCACAGGAATGCAGTGCGGTTCACATGCGATATACCGCACCACATATATGTGAACCAAGGCTGAAGCTGATTGGCTACCATGCACAGCTGCACCAGATTTTGCACTCTCTCAACCCCATAGTGTATGACAATGTTGAAATAGGTTCCTTCATAACACATACACTTTGTAAATGTCAGCAGACCTTCTTTTACATGGAAAAATACAAAATTCAAATGCGCTTTATTCATGTGTTAGAATTGAGTACTTGTATACCATCAATACCCACCAGGGGCGGACTGACCATTTGGAAACTCAGGCACTGCCCGAGGGCCCGGGGTCAGTAGGGGGCCCCATGAGATGCCCTTGGTACCTTTTTCATAGGCTTTTTTGAGTTTGGGCAAGGACACAGGGGCCCCATGATCCCCTATTGCTCGGGGGCCCCATGAGTTGTCAGTCCGCCCCTGATACCCACCTTTCTTTTCTACATACCAGGTTTTAAAGCTTTATAAGATTTACTGTGGTAAGGGCTGTCTGTTCATTTTTGAAGATTTTTTGGACCAATTCTCCTTTTTAGATGATTTAATTTGTGTACGATATAATAATGATGTTATTACAACCCCTCTATGTTCACACTTAAGCCGGAAAATGGTGATTTCATTTTCTGTCCTGAAAGAAATTCACTCGAGTCCTTCATTAACAGTCAATAATCTTGATTTTGGACTGCCGTCCCTTTGGAGCTCTGTGCCGCGGCTGTGACTCCCATGTGCATGCGTGGGACTGACGTCATCACGGTCCCGCCAATCAACCGGCTGGAGCCGGTGAACCCAAAAGGAAGACCAGGTGAAGAGGCGCCACTGGAGGGATCTGGTCTATAGTTAAGTCTGACATAATGTGCTAATATGTGGTGCATAATAGCACGTTATATCTTTAACCTGCAGATGGACCCTTTTTTTTTTTCTTTGTGTAACGTTTACTACTCCTTTAAAACTCTTAATTTTGCTTATCCCTATTTGGTAACTGCTATTTGAGGGTAAGGCTCCATTCACACGGGGCGTTTTGGTAACGCTGGTAACGTTAGCTGTGTAAAGTCATGTTAAAAACGTGAGTTTTTCAGCTTTTTTAGTGTTTTTGCATTAGCATTTAGCTGCGTTTTGCTGCGGTTAGCAGCATTTCCCCCCGTTTGCGTTTTTAACGTTTTTTTTTTTTTTACAAAAATAATTTTTTGATTTAAAAAGTCCAAAAATGCCGGTTTGCGGCGGTTTACCATGTTTTACCACCTTTTTCCGCATTAGAAAATATTAGTTCAGTGATTCACAGGAAAGCTAAATCTTCAAGCATTGTTCAGTTTATACAATAAATGTTTGAGTTTTAAAGAAAAATGCAGACATTGTTATTTTTTTGAACAGTCTAATTTTCCTTTTTCTTCACTTCCTGTAAAACAAATTTGAAACATTTTTCTTCATGTTTTGATTTGGAATACTATATTATTAATATTATACAGGATTTATATAGAACCAACAGTTTGCTCAGCGCTTTACAATATAAAGGGAGACAATACAGCAACAATACAGTTCAATACAAGAGGGTTAGGAGCTTACAATCTAAGAATAGACTGCAGTGTTTCCAATGCATTTGCGTGTATGGAAATAAATAAGAATTTTGAGCTTTACTCACTTTTTTTTTTAGCCTCCATGCACACGGGGCATTTTAATAACACTGGTATCATTAGCTGTGTAAAGCCACGTTAAAAACATGAGATTTTTTTGCGTTTTTGTATTTGTGATCAGCAGCGTTTTGCCATGTTTTTCACGTTTGTGTTTTTTTAGTTTTATTTGACCAAAAAAATTCCAAAAACGCTGGTTTGTCGTGATTTACCGCATTTTGCCACGTTGTTCAGCGTTAGAGCATTTTTACAGCTAAAAAACTCCCCTAGAAGCCCACTAGTCCCGGGTGTTTTCCAGCCAAAAAACGTCCCAGCCAAAATACGCTGATTACAGTCTATGTGTGCATGGACACAAAGGATAACATGCTGGGGGATTACTGGCTGTAGAAAAAACTGTCAAAAGCCAAAATCAGCCGCTGTAAAAATGCCCCGTGTGCATGAGGGCTAAGGAAGGCTGTGAAGTAGAGCTGGCCTAAAAGCTGTAAAGTTTCATGAGCAAATTGTATTTTGTGGCATGTTCATTTGATTATCTAAGGATTAAAGGGTACAACCTGTACAACTGAAGAAAAAGGGTGGACATTTTTTGCCAACTCTAAAAGTGAACAAACAAATTTCTAATAGTTGACTTCACTCCCCCTCGAGAAGAATCAAAACCAGTCTTATGCACATGCACTTATCAAAGTTAATCCGGAAGTAGAATTTTCATTCTACAGAAACCAAGATATTGGCATGGTACTCAAATGGAAAGGCACTCAAAATGAGTTCATAATTAGGTCCATGAAGGCACCATCGAATGTTTGGACCAGCATTTTTTTTAAATTTCTCCTCCAAACATTCAAACAAAATTTGACAGTTGGCAGTTTCTGGGGGATTAGCAGACGGGAAGCTGGTTGAGTTCCAGACTAAACACTATATCACCTAAAGAGAACCTGTAATGTGAGATATTACAAAAAGTCTATTTGATTAAGCATGGTGCTTGGCTTTCTTTGGTTTCACTACTTCCTGAATCACTTTGCCAGACCAAACAGATTGCAAAGTCAGAGCAAAGTCAGATCTGCTAATCTGCATGCTTGCTCTGGGGCATTCATTTCAGAAACACTTAAATCCTTGGATCAGCATGACTGGCAGGTAACTAGCATAGCTAGAAGATGAAATTTTCAACAGCAGCCTTCATCCATCAGTTCAGGTTTCCTTTAATCCCTTGACAAATCCCTTGAAAATCAACTGAAGTAGAATGCTGCTTTTCATGCCATCACTCACCATAAGTAAGCATCCTGGGAAATGTAGTAAGAGGTTTTATAAGAAGCTAGGACATCATACAATTCACCACCAACCACTCAAAACTGAAATCTATGTTTTCAATGGAATTTGCCTTCGGTTGAAGGCAAGGGAGCACAGGACAGCAGAGGACAATGAGGGTGAGATAATTGGATTGGCAGCTTTACAAAGTTTATTCTCATTTACATAATCTTGGTTATTATCATAATCCGTACAGCACCTCGCCCCAACCTCCCACGTGAAGCCAGCTGGATGTGTTCCATTTGAAAGTCTCTGCACACGACATTAGGAGATAATAAAGGTTCTAAATTATTTCCTGTAACAAAAAAAGAACAGTGTGTTGTAA
Source organism: Staurois parvus (assembly GCF_062004578.1). NCBI lineage: Eukaryota > Metazoa > Chordata > Amphibia > Anura > Ranidae > Staurois > Staurois parvus. The sequence continues at coordinate 3,953,825 of NW_028318467.1, read as the reverse complement.
TTATAAAGATTGTAACAGTTTGTTAAGCAACAGAACATTGCAAAACTAATATTGATGGTAAAAGGGTGTTAGGTGGACGCACCCAGAAACATGTGCGGGTGGCTGACACCTCCAATAATAAGTCACATGTGATCATAAAATTGATTTGGGATGCGAAGTGAAGGAAAATCACACAGGTCACAACAAAACTATCATGAGTTTTCATCCTCACCTATTCTATTCAGAACTTAAATATATATATGGCATACAGAGTTATACTTTGATGTTGATTTACTAAAACTGGAGAGTGCAAAATTTGGTGCAGCTCTGAATAGAAGGCAACTTCCAGGTTTTTTTGTCAGAACCTAATTAAACAAGCTGAATTTTGAAGCTGATTAACGATCATGCACAGCTGAACCAGAATTTCACTCTCCAGTTTTAGCAAATTAGCTCCTTAAGGCTGGGTTCACACTGATGCGATGCGAAATTTGCAGCGTTTTCTGTGTGAATTCCACACCTCATGAGAATCACACCCCATTCATGCGAACCGCTGCAGGTGTGTATGTAACAACACCCCGAAATCGGTCCGCAAAACGCGGTGCGATGCGCAGAATCGAGTCGCATAGGTGTGAATACCCATGCGATCCGATTCTAGTGCGGACCCAAAAAAAGGGTTCTGCACCTTTTTGATGCTGGTGTGGTGTGATTAGAGCCATACATAATGTATGGCTGCAATCGCACCGCACACAAATCGCATGTGACTGGCACAGGCCTAGGGCTAGGTTCACACCTATGCAGTTTGGATTTTATCCATTCCTGCATTGCATGTTGTGTTTTTGCACTTGCGGGTTTGACGCATTTCTGTTGTGTTTTTGATGCATTTTGCATTTTTAAAAAAAATTTCTTGTTGTTAGGAAGATTTAAAATGCATCAAAAACGTAGAAAAAATACACTACATGCTTTTCTGCAGCATTTCCATTGAAGTCTATAGAACCAGAAATGCAACTTTTTCGTTCAAAAAAAGTCTCTGTCCCTTTTCAAAAAACGCACCGGGTGAAAACGCGGAGATGTGAACGTGTCCCATAGGAAATCATGTTAAATGGACTGTAGTGTGTTTCTGCAAAATGCAAAACGCTGTGGAAAACACTTAGGGCTAGACACTGGTGCAGGACACTGCATGTAATTCACACAGGAATCGCACCACATTTTGTATGGCTCAAAATCGCATTGCATCTGCACCAAAAAGGTGTAGGACCCTTTTATACACACCTGTGACACATAGGTGTTCTCACCCATCTGTTTTGGGGTGTCATTAAATTTACATTGACACCCACACCAGATCACATGAATGCCATGCAACTGCAATACAGTGCAGGAAACATATTCGCAGCATTTCCTGCACTGCATTCGTGAGGACCCGGTCTTAAGAATGAGTGTTAGCAGTAGAGATGCAGTTAGGGCTGGTGTTAGCATTGGAGGTAGGGTAAGGGTTAGTGATCGTGTCATGGTTCCTCACTCCTAATATTACGTTCCCTAGTAATACAATTTGCAACTTTTTCAAATAAAAAAAAAAAAGTTTCTTATGAGTGTCTAAATTAATTTTAAAATGTAAAACCAAATGCCGTTCTGAATATGATCTGCAGCGTTCAAGCTACATCAGGATTGCCTGACTCTAAAAGGCTCATTGCTATAAAGTCAAACATTTTAAATAATTAAATATATATATATATATCACATATTTTAAATAAAATATATCAGAAGTGCAGCTTTTCCATTGCTAACTGCTTGCAACAGCAGCCTGAATATGAAAAGTAAAACAGATTTCTACTTTTCTTCCAAATTTTCTGTAGTCAGCCTGCCATCTTTTTTCTCCAGGGACAGATTCACTGAAAATTTAGAGGTAGTATATAAGCCGTTTGCTGTGAGTAACATTGTAACTTGGTGAATAAACAGGTAATCAGGGCTCTGGCTAAGGGGGTACCACCAGTCCTTCTTTACAGGGCCCAGGCCAGCAGGGGGGCCCAGGCAAGTGGGTGAACCGGGTATGGGCAGGGAGGGTGATCGGTACGATGGTGGGGGCAATTACTGGAATCGATCCCCTATATAGCTCTTTCTGCAGCAGCTGAAAGCTGGATTCCTCTCCTCTCCCTCCTGCTGGCTTTCATCTGCTGTAGAGAGCCATACAGGGGATCGGTTCCAGTAATTCAAAAATATTAGTATCACCCCTATTTTAGTGAATACAAGGGGCTCATACATTTTATAAAACATAATTCATATATTGTGTCATTCTTTGTCTTCACCATTATTGCTGTAACAAAAAATACTTAAACAAATAAAAATATAATTAAAAAACAACTTAATGAATATGACACAAAATTGTGACAGTCCACAGTTCCCGTGACTTAAAAATATACCAGTATATAAACTCAAAAAAGGTCCCGTGATAGAGAAGAAATTAAGTCCAGTGTTAAAATGAATTCTTGAAGAAGAAATTAAGTCCAGTGTTAAAATGAATTCATGTAATGTAAAAAACCATTAAAGTGTTGAAACTCCGTGCTATGCCCACCGGGCACCCCCACTCAGATGTGCACTCACCAGAAATAGCCTTTATTAAATCATAATCAAGAGGATATCCATTAATTAGACCAGGAGGTTCCTCCAAGAATAACCCTTCCAAGATTGATTGCCAGGATAATTGAAAAACTCCACTCCACCATATCATGAAAAGAGAAGAAAAATATCCGCTCCAATAGTATATTACCCAAGATAAATGACTTTATTTGCTCCAAGTAATGCACTTACAACATTAAAAACATCAACAAGCCCAAATAATGGATCCTAGTGTCATGCAGATACCGCATGGTGCTCTCACCACCTCCGGAACTGTCCAGTAATTGCCTCTCTGTAGCACCCATCACCCTCTCTGTGCACCATATGCTGCCCAGTGCCCCTACCCCTGCAGTGCTGCCAGCTTCCCAGCTGCAAGCACGCTATAGGATCCTTCAGGATGGGTCCGGTAAATATGTTGCATTTACCTGCCCCTTCTTTTCTTGAATGAACTCAACGAGTGATCGGTAATGATCACGCACTGTGTTCACTCATTACTGAAGCATAGTAAACTGTGTTTTTGGGGGAGGCCTGTCCGGTTGGCTGTATGGGTTCTAACAGCAGCCCTGCAGGTAATCATTGTTTTGTCTCCATGCATGCTATGATGTGGCAATGGTTAACGGTGTAACAGAGTATATTGTAAGATTATTACAATTTTACTTGGTTGCTATGGGAATGAAACTGACTGGCTTTGGCACACATTGATATGAATTTTTATCCTTCATATTCCAGCCACCTGCCACTTCCACCGCCATGAATGAGAAGCGGAAGACCTGGGCGTGGGGAATCATTGTGCTGTTCCTCCTAGCCATTATCGTAGTAGGAGCCACATTGATCGGGGTGTACATGACGCAGAAGCACACAGAGGCGGTATGTTGATCCAATCACCTTCCTGGAAGTAAACCCAGGAACCCCAAACTACTGCCAAACGTATCTTCACATTCATTGGGGTGGATTTGCTAAAGGCAAATAGATTGGGCATTTTGCAGGTACATTTGCTCCAGAGCTTAGTAAATGACATGACGCTCTGCTGACTTCCTTCATCCAATCATGTGCAAGTAAACGCTGGGGGTTTTTTTCCCTTGCATGTGGTTCAGCATTCTTTGCAAAGTGAAGCTTTACGTCATTTACCAAGCTCTGGAGCAACTGTACTTGCAAAGTGCACAGTCTATATTGTTATTTTTTGTTTTGTTTTGAATAGAGTGGAAAGGGGTTAGGACACCTACATAGTTACATAGTTAGTCTGGCTGAAAAAAGACAAAAGTCCAAGTTTAACCATTAAAAAAAAAAAAGTTATAATCCTATACCCACAGTTGTCCCAGAGGAAGGCAAAAAACCCAGCAATGCATGATCCAATTTGCTCCTGTGGGGAAACTTTACCTATAAATGTTAGTATCCAGTTATATTCTGTGTATCTAGGAAAGAATCCAGGACTTTTTTAAAGCAATCCACTGAGCTGGCCAGAACCTGTCAGATTTGTATTGCTGTCTGTGCCCCCAATGGGGAGATTCACCCTCTTTATTTCTCCTGTTTTTCATTATCATCAAAAGTGAAAGTAAAAATAAAAAATCCCACATTTTGGGTTGTCCCCAGAAAAATACTAGAGGGGAAATCTTCCAATGGGGACAATAGAACCAGTGACTGTGGTGACAATCAGGGATTCCCCCACTCGAAGGGATTTCTTCCCACTTCCTGTTTTGGCTATGGGAAAGGAAGTGAAGGGAAATCCCAATGGGACACAGAAGGTAAAATGATAGGGGTTATAACCCTCCATTACTCTATCCAAAATGGAGAAAATTCCCTTTAGTTCTACTTTAAGCTTTACAATCACTTTCAGGGTACAGTTAGGGCTTATTCACACTTGACTACATTTCTAACTCTTCAAAACGCCCCTATAGTGTTAGTATGGTCATTAGACAAGCGTTAATGAGCTTTAGTCTGGGCATTTTTCAAGCGTTAAAAATGCTCCCCAAATGCCCTATGCGCAGTTTGGAGGCATTTTATAGGTGTTTTACAAGCGTTAAAACCGCACCACAAACAACTATAATAAACTCTAATGGTATTAATGCCCCGCAAGCTCCCGCCAAGGCATTTGAAGAGCGTCACCATAGACTTGAATGGGAGGCGTTGAAAGGCTTCAACTCCTCCTGACTCAACATGAGGCTTCAATTTTGAAGCGATGTGGTACTAACCCTTCATGTTTTGCTAATGTGAACAGCACTGTGTGCTGCCTATAGTATCATTTCCATAGGCATTTGAGGAGCATTAAATACACTCCTCAAACACCTGCTTTCAAAGCCAGTGTGAACTAGGCCTTAGGGTCAGTATTAGCATTTGGGATACAATTAGGTTAAGTGTTAGCATTAGAGACAGACTTATAGTTAGTGTTAGGGATAGAGTTAGAAATAGAGTTAGGGTTGAGGTAGGGTTAGTGCTGGGGTTGGAGTCAGGGTTAGTGCTGGGGTTGGAGTCAGGGTTAGTGTTGGGGTTGGAGTCAGGGTTAGTGCTGGGGTTGGAGTTAGGGTTAGTGTTGGGGTTGAAGTCAGGGTTAGTGCTGGGGTTGAAGTCAGGGTTAGTGCGGGGGTTGAAGTCAGGGTTAGTGCTGGGGTTGGAGTCAGGGTTAGTGCTGGGGTTGGAGTCAGGGTTAGTGCAGAGGTCGGAGTCAGGGTTAGTGCGGGGGTTGAAGTCAGGGTTAGTGTTGGGGTCAGAGTCAGGGTTAGTGCTGGGGTCGGAGTCAGGGTTAGTGCTGGGGTCGGAGTCAGGGTTAGTGTTGGGGTCAGAGTCAGGGTTAGTGCTGGGGTCGGAGTCAGGGTTAGTGCTGGGGTTGGAGTCAGGGTTAGTGCTGGGGTTGGAGTTAGGGTTAGTGTTGGGGTTGAAGTCAGGGTTAGTGCTGGGGTTGAAGCCAGGGTTAGTGCGGGGGTTGAAGTCAGGGTTAGTGCTGGGGTTGGAGTCAGGGTTAGTGCTGGGGTCGGAGTCAGGGTTAGTGCGGGGGTTGAAGTCAGGGTTAGTGTTGGGGTCAGAGTCAGGGTTAGTGCTGGGGTCGGAGTCAGGGTTAATGCGGGGGTTGAAGTCAGGGTTAATGTTGGGGTCGGAGTCAGGGTTAGTGCTGGGGTCGGAGCCAGGGTTGGGGTTGGAGTCAGGGTTAGTGCTGTGGTTGGAGTCAGGGTTAGTGCTGTGGTTGGAGTCAGGGATAGTGTTGGGGTTGAAGTCAGGGTTAGTGCGGGGGTTGAAGTCAGGGTTAGTGCTGGGGTCGGAATCAGGGTTAGTGTGGGGGTTGGAGTCAGGGTTAGTGCTGGGGTCGGAGTCAGGGTTAGTGCGGGGGTCGGAGTCAGGGTTAGTGCTGGGGTCGGAGTCAGGGTTAGTGCTGGGGTTGAAGTCAGGGTTAGTGCGGGGGTTGGAGTCAGGATTAGTGTTGGGTTGGAGTCAGGGTTAGTGCTGGGGTTGGAGTCAGGATTAGTGTTGGGGTTGGAGTCAGGGTTAGTGTTGGGGTTGGAGTCAGGGTTAGTGTTGGGGTTGGAGTCAGGGTTAGTGCTGGGGTTGGAGTCAGGGTTAGTGCTGGGGTTGGAGTCAGACTTAGTGCTGGGGTCGGAGTCAGGGTTAGTGCTGGGGTCGGAGTCAGGGTTAGTGTTGGGGTCGGAGTCAGGGTTAGTGCTGGGGTCGGAGTCAGGGTTAGTGTTGGGGTCGAAGTCAGGGTTAGTGTTGGGGTCGGAGTCAGGGTTAGTGTTGGGGTCGGAGTCAGGGTTAGTGTTGGGGTTGAAGTCAGGGTTAGTGCTGGGGTTAGAGCGAGGGTTAGTGTTGGGATTAGAGTTAATGTTAGCATTAGTAATAGCATTAGGATTATTGCTAACATTAGTGTTATAGTCAGGATTACAGTTAGCACTGGATAGTGAATTAGGGTTAGTGGTAGCATTAGAGATAGAGGTTGGGTTCTCAGTATCATCAAGGTTTCTCAATATTTAACATTATGTTCTTAGCTCATACGGCACCTTTTGACACCTTTGGATAGCTGAATAGATCTTCCATATCCCTGAGGAGCCATTTAAAGTCCACTGTACCATTAAAAACCACCAAAATCTGTTTCAAATTCACCATCTCCATCAACTCCAATGCATTTCCCTGAACAGCAACTCAGTTACCTAACGCATTTGTCCCTTAGTAGCACAACGTAAGTAAATGAAGCTGACTGACAGAATAATGGAAACACTCATAATGTCGGTGGTGGTTTTGCAGGTGGTAGAGATGGCATTCCATGCCAAGACCGGTGAGATGGTCCAGCAGACGGTCATGTTCAATAATAAAGAGAAGGTGGCGGCTTTTTATGTGAACACCAACAATGTGTCATCCACCATCCTGTATGACTACGACCATGTGAGTAATACCCGTGTTCTCAGATAAAAGGGAAAATCATGACTGTATGGAAATCATTCAATTTTACACTTAGATTGTGGCCTAATGTCTAACTGTAGCTGACATTTTGTTTTATTTTTTGGGATTTGAGAGTGGGGATGACTTGGAATTACTGTCACATTTTTATTTTTGCTCGTGACTCCCATTAGGGAGATTTTTACTTACTTCCTGTCCAGACAGGTTTAGTAAAGTTATTTAATTTTTCTCTATGCCTTTGTGTGGACTACTGCATGCTATTTCTTGTATAGGTGTCACAGGGTCAGGAAAATCGCCAATTTCAAGATTATTTATAAAATATTTTTTGTCACTCAACAAACTGAACAAAAAGCTTTATTCTTAATTTACAGAATGTGTTTTTTTTAAGGGAGGCCCTATATATTTGATTCATGTAAATTTACAGGGTTTATTCCCTTTCTTGTGTATTTGATCTTTATTAGTGTACTATCACTTTCATTTTGTTTACTTTTTTTCACTGTCTATTTTGAAAAAAATGAAATAATGAGCGCTTTTCTTTTTTTGGAGATCCATGCAGGCCCGGATTTAAAGGGGTGCTGGGGTGGGCTATGCACCTCCAGATTTTAGTTGTGCCCCCAAATGTCTTAAAAGTGCATCCAACTGATCCATGAAACCTGATGGTGATAATTGATGTAAGGGGGAACTCTGATAGGAATAGTTGATGTAAGGGGGAACTCTGATAGGAATAGTTAATGTAAGGGGGAACTTTGATTGGGACAGTTGATGTAAGGGGGAACTCTGATAGGAATAGTTGATGTAAAGAGGAACTTTGATAGGAATAGTTGATGTAAGGGGGAACTCTGATAGGAATAGTTGATGTAAGGGGGAACTCTGATAGGAATAGTTAATGTAAGGGGGAACTCTGATAGGGATAGTTGATGTAAGGGGGAACTCTGATAGGAATAGTTGATGTAAGGGGGAACTCTGATAGGAATAGTTCATGTAAAAGGGAACTTTGATAGGAATAGTTGATGTAAGGGGGAACTTTGATTGGGACAGTTGATGTAAGGGGGAACTCTGATAGGAATAGTTGATGTAAGGGGGAACTCTGATAGGAATAGTTGATGTAAGGGGGAACTCTGATAGGGATAGTTGATGTAAGGGGGAACTCTGATAGGAATAGTTGATGTAAGGGGGAACTCTGATAGGAATAGTTCATGTAAAAGGGAACTTTGATAGGAATAGTTGATGTAAGGGGGAACTTTGATTGGGACAATTGATGTAAGAAAGCACTCCAGTTGAAGCAATTGATGTAAGGAGCAGTCTGAGAGGGGCAATTAATGTAAGGAGTACTCTGATGAGGACACCTAATGTAAGGGGGGACTCTTATAGGTACCTTGGTGTAAAGAGGAAACTTTGAGGAGAATTCCTGATGTAAGGAGGGACTCTGATAGGGACACCTGATATAGGGAGCACAGGTTCTGTTTAATCATCTTAATACATTCTAGTGCTCTCTATTTACCCCATTTCCACCTATCTGTCAGATGTTACTTTCGGGTTGTGACTCTATGGTACAGAAGCGTGCCAAGTGAACAGGGAATACAGGTTCTATGCATCTCTGTCACACTTTTGACATTATGGCCCCTGACTTTTTTTTACTGCACCCCCAGATCAGATAGGCTAGATCCGGCCCTGGGTCCATGACAGGTAAATGAAAATTATGTAACCCTTTGGAAAAACACTGAAATAGCAGATACAAAAAATATTGATGACTCACTAGATACAAGCTCAATTACTGACGGTAACACAACTAGGACAAACCCTACATATAAATTAATGGTAATGGACAAACTCAATGATATTCAACAAAAATACACCCTAACGCCTACATTTTTTAAAACTGGGACTCCATTTTTGACTCATACATTTTCACTCCCACAGTTCAGAGAACTGATTTCTGTCTTCTAGCATACAGAATGGTGTCACACAAAAAAGTTAAAAAAGTATTTAGAAAAAAAGCACCCTTCTTTTGCCTTTGCCCAATAACCCATACATATTGCCAAAATGGCAAAATTTCACTGAGGTGTCCTGATTTCTGGCAAAATTTCAGGGACATGAAAATGCCCAACTTCACTGATTCCTATTCACACAGCAATGAGGTCCACACTACTAGTTTTAAAGGGGAACTTTGTTTTTTATTAAGTTGATTTTATTCCATAGATCTGCATGTTATAGCTGGAGGCTAATTTCAGTTTCACAAACCCCAAAAATAGTTGTTTTGAAGGCAAAATCCTCTAATCATTCCCAACCAGGGGAGGACTGACCATTTGGAAACTCGGGCACTGCCCAAGGGCACGGGGTCAGTAGGGGGCCCCATGAGATGCCCCTGGTACCTTTTTCATAGGCTTTTTTGAGTTTGGTCAAGGACACAGGGGCCCCATGATCCCCGATTGCCCGGGGGCCCCATGAGTTGTCAGTCCGCCCCTCTTCCCAACCACAACCATACTGGGCTAACAGATCAGGTAGAGGATCATCCTTTTATGTCCAGCCTTGGTCCTGCTTGTGCCCCTCCATAAAAGCATCTTGATAATACCAAATGAGATTAGAGCTATACAAGCTGCTACCAAAAATTGAACTGGATTAGGCTGGGTTCACACCTATGTAGTTTGTGTTTGATACGTTTGTGCAGTGCTTTTTGCAGTGCGTTTCTTATGCCTTTTTCATGCGTTTTGCTTTTTAAAAGGGGTTTTTTTAAACTTGTTGCTGGGACAATTAGAAATGCAAAATGCATCAAAACAAGTAAAAATACACTAAATGCATTTCTGCAGTATCTCTATTGAACTAAAACGGACTGCTTTGCATTTAAAAAAAGCCCCTGACCCTTTCCAAAAATACACCGGTTGCAGAGATGTGAACTTCACCCATAGGAAATCATGTAAAATGGTCTGTAATGAGTTTCTTCATAACACAAAATGCACTGCAAAAATCTTAGGTGTGAACCTAGCTTTATAGAATAAATGGAAGCACTTTCTTCTAATGTATCTGCAACATTTTCCAATAAGATCCTCTGTCTTATCTCAGGGTTTCATCGGCTTCAGGCGCACCAGTGGAAAGAATTGTTACATCGTAAAGATGGGAGATGTTAATGTGCCAACAATGTCAGATATTCTGAAGAGCATCAAACAGTTCCAGCACATGGTAGGAACCATTATCTATGCAAGTGCTAAGTGCACACAAGTTTAGGTTTCCTATCAGATGGGCAGTGGGAGTGCTGGTGCTGGCTGCTGAGAATAGACACCAGAGAGCAGATTTTACACAATCAAACCTCTGCATTTTACCTGAATGTTTCATGTGCAGCAGCTCTGATAGTCTCATGTTTCATGCACCAGAGGAGGTTGAAGAGTTGGATCTGCGTGTGTCAAAATGATGAACATCTTAAGATGCAGAGCCAGGAGCTCTGGTAGTAAATAAAATAGCCAGCAGGTGGCTCCACCTATAATAAATTTTAATTGGATTGACCCTACAATCTGCTAAGCAATCATTTCCAGCTAAACCCCGAACCCTGCATTCACAATATCTGGTCTGCCACACTACACAGAACATGGACATGGAATTATTTTAGTAAATATAAACTGCTAAATACCTTTTCTCATCAGCAGTATATAGCAGTCTTGTGACTTTTATCAATGTGCGGCTGAGCACTGGCTAATCTTGTAGGAGGAGTTTTCATTCTCCTCTGATTGTCCTATGAGGCTGCATGATTCCTGACCCTCTGTCTGGACAGTGCTGATTGGCCCTGTGCCGATCACATGCACCTTCCCACCCCCCAAAAAAAAACTCACTAGCAATATGCACCAAACTGAGCATGTGCAGAGTGTTCTGTACTATCAGCAGATGGATTTGGGACTGTGTTAGAAGGGGAGGATCAGAGAAGATAGGATCTAACAGCCTTTTTACACAATGCGAAGGAATAACCCCTTAACTTCCACAGTGAGTATAACAAGCATGATTTTTTACTGTATATACAGACTGATTTTACTGTTGTGGGTTTAGTAACACTTTAATGTTTAATGTCTTAACGTGTTATTAACCTCCTCAGCGGTATTCCCGAGTGTAGCTCGGGGTAAAATTTGAGTACCAAGAGTGGTAACACCGAGCTACACTCGGGCTTACCATGCGGCATTGCTAAGGGAGTCCCTGCAGCACTTACCTTGTCCTTCGCTCCCACGATGTGTCCCCTGCAGCGTCCCCGGCCATCTCCTCCGGCTGATGCCGGCATCCGGCTTCTGTGTTCCGGTCCCTGTGACGTCGAACGTACGGGCGCCGGAACCGGCGGCACATTTGAAATTTTTTAAAAATGTCATTTTTTTTAAAATGATTATTACATTGCTATTTCAATGCATTTCACATACATGCTTTGTCCTGCGCCCTGCCTGCATTTTGACTGTTCTTTCTGCCTGGAAACTTAGAAAAGTGCATGGCGTCCAAAAAGCGTCCCTTTACGTCAAAAGCGGTTTTAGACCGGCTAGAGAACAGCGATAGTAAATCATAACCACTTGCAGAATTGAGTGATAATGATCTGTGGGGAAATTCGTCATCAGACACTGAAAATGATTTTGCGACTTTGCTCAGCCTCTGTATTTCAAATTTCAGTGTTTTTGGTTTGATTATATTATTGAATTAAATTTATTATTATATTATTATTTTTTATCATTATTTATTAAATTATAATTTATGATTTCATGTTTCAAATTTTATCCTCCCCGTGATGTTTACTAGACTCTTGTTCGTACAGATTTCAGTGAGTTATTCCTAAAAATTACAGCCTACAATAAAAAACTACATATTTCCATGCAAAAAAATGGTACCGCTTTCAGCACCAAAAAATCGGAAATAATCATACCGCCAGGGAGGTTAAGCAAGTTTAATAAAATGATCCCTTTTTGGTCTTTCTTCCTCAAACAGAACACAACAAGCAGCGGTGATTTATTATACGACCTTGTGCCAGGTGCAGAGGCCGACAGGACAAAACTGGGTGTCCCCATCAACATTCTGTGTAGTGACATCCCCACCTATTGGGCCACACTGGTGAGTTATGCCGCTGGTCAATCATGCGTCAGTTCCAGATAGTCAGGACGGGAAGCTTTAGGTTCCTATTGCTATCATGGTAATGACATGCTGCAGTCTTTGGGGCCCTTTCAGGGCTATGAAAGCCGATTACATGTGTTCACACCTCTAGGTTCTCCACAGCCATGCAGAGCCTTTGTTTTATATATAAACCATTGTTGTTGATTTTCCATGCTGTGCTTTTCATGAAACTTGTTTCTCACACCTGAAGCCATGTGAGGTTAATAAATCATCAAACATGACCAGGCGTGTATTTTCCAGAAGTCGCAGGGACTGCTGTTGTGACAGCATGACAACCCTTGTGGGTGGAATGTTTTCTGGGTGTGTTCTCTTTTGCCTATGAACCATTGAATGATTGTATTTGTATATTTTTCTTTCTCTAGACTGACGACCCACACCTGCGCTGGAAGTTTTCACTCAGGTTCAGCATCTTTGGCATTGATGTGACCTTCAACTTTGAGTCTTGATCATTCCACTCTCATTTCGGGATCATATCGTTGGAGGTTGGCTGTATTTCCAGAGCCGGAGCTCAAGAGCTGGTCTCCTGGGCTTACCAAGTCCTTCCAAATATTCCCTTTAACGTCTTCAGGGCCCTCTGGAATTGAACTGATACTATATCCACCCCAGCCTTCAGGATACAAAAACCAATAGAACTGAATGACAAAATTGTGAATAATCAGGCAAAACATGTCAGAGTGATGGCACACCATGCCACATCTCCAGCAGGCAACAAGCAACCTCAGTGCCAGGCCTGAAAAATATGTTATAAAGTGGTGTATGTTGTATGATTTAGGTAGGCCTTTGTGTCATAGCTTGTGTTTTGTGTCATCACCTACAATGCCGTGTCAGAGGACGATTCTTTGAACTAGAAAAATTACAGGGCCTGAAAATGTCTTTTAGAATCATAAATTATTTTTACAGCTTTGCCTTTAAGCATCTCATAAAATAAAGAAAATCGCACAAAAAATTGTTTAAAAGGCATTATGTTCCAATGACAAAGAAGGTATGTGTTTCTTGACTTTTATGATAATTTGGTCAGTAGGACAGAAATACGTTCACTTGTCAATTAAGATTGTTACACTTTGCGGGAATCCTGCTACTGTTGTGGAAGACAGAAGACACTTTGCAAAAAGTGTAAGTGTTGTGTTCATGTTGAATATATAAAAAATGAACCCTTAAAGTGTTACTAAACCCAGGACCCTGCATTCACTATATCTGGTCTCCCTGGACCCTGCGTTCACTATATCTGGTCTCCACCGGACCCTGCATTCACTATATCTGGTCTCCCCGGACCCTGCATTCACTATATCTGGTCTCCCCGGACCCTGCATTCACTATATCTGGTCTCCCCGGACCCTGCGTTCACTATATCTGGTCTCCACCGGACCCTGCATTCACTATATCTGGTCTCCCCAGACCCTGCATTCACTATATCTGGTCTCCCCGGACCCTGCATTCACTATATCTGGTCTCCCCGGAACCCTGCATTCACTATATCTGGTTCCCCACAGTACACACTACATGGAAATGCAATTACTTTAGTAAATATAAACTGCTAAATACCTTTTCTCATCAGCAGTATACAGCAGTTTTATGAAGTGTATTAGTGTCTAGCAGAGCTCTGGTTAAAGCTTGTAGGAGGTGTTCTCACTGATTGTCCTATGAGACTGCATAACCCCTGACCCAATGTCTGGATAGTGCTGGGTAGCCCTGTGCTGATCAAATGCACCCTCCCGGAAAAAAAAAAACGCTCTAGCAATACACACCAAACTGAGCATGTACAGAGTGCCTCCTAGGGCTCTGTGCTATTAAACCCAAGAAGCAAAGGTATTACCGCTCCAGTAAATGATCCAAATCAAACCAAGGCAGGTGTAGGCTCTGGCTCGCCACCACACGTGATGCAATAGGAAGAAGGGTAAGATGCATACCGGAGGATTGATGAATAGTAACAAATATTTATTGATCCATAGGACACACAAAACACCAGGATATGTGTACAGAACTTGTTAGCGCGTTTCACACAATCACATGCTTAATCATGACAAAACATCGAGAATGCTGTCTTATATAGGCATTAGTAAGTGAAAAACACCTGTCCTAATCAGCGCTCTCGAATCCTGAGGATACTCCTACTGATACAATGTAACAAACATATATATAGAACCATTGTGTCAGGAAAAAATAATAATATTAACAAAAAAAAAAAGGAGGGGAGAAGAAGAGAAGAACAGAAACAAAAAATGGAGAAAAAAAGAAAGAGGATTAAAAATTGAAAATACGAAAAATACAAACATAAACAAATGGGTGAAATGAATATCCCCCAAAAAACATACATATAAGCATAAAAATCACATGTGTAAATAATCAAAATACAAATAATGATATGTATGAAAAATACATGTCTATTTGGGATAAAAACATAAACCATACATATTCAGACAGAAGTATATCAAGAAGCTCCATCAAAAATAGAACATCAAAAAAATAGAGAAAGAGAGAAAAACATATTATGGCAAAAAAAATGGAATAAGAAAATATATATGTATATATTTCACATAAATAGGAGCATAATGCACCCAACTACCCATGCAATGCATCCAATATATAGACTAAGTAATGAGGTATAAACGAATATATATGTAAGATAATTTAATGAATATAGTAAAAGTGTGGATGCACGTGCATGTATATATTAATATTATTATACAGGATTTATATAGCGCCAACAGTTTGCTCAACGCTTTACAATATAACATGAGACAATACAGCAACAATACAGTTCAATACAAGAGGGTTAGGAGGACCCTGCTCCTCGGAGCTTACAATCTAAGAGGGAGGGGCTAGTGGTACAAAAGGTAGTAACTGTGGCTGTGGGCCAGAACCAACTCTTGAGGGAGTCTATTTCACATTTTCACAGCTCTTACTGTGAAGAAACCTTTCCGTATTTGGAGATTACATTTCTTTTCCTGCAGACGTAAAGAGTGCCCCCTTGTCCTCTGTGATGACTTCAGGGTGAATAACTCTACACCGAGTTCACTATATGAATCACTGATGTATTTATACATGGAGATCATATCCCCCTTATGTATTATACATGGTGATCATATCCCCCCTTATGTATTATACATGGTGATCATATCCCCCCTTATGTATTATACATGGAGATCATATCCCCCATTATGTATTATACATGGTGATCATATCCCCCCTTATGTATTATACATGGAGATCATATCCCCCCTTATGTATTATACATGGAGATCATATCCCCCTTATGTATTATACATGGAGATCATATCCCCCTTATGTATTATACATGGTGATCATATCCCCCCTTATGTATTATACATGGAGATCATATCCCCCCTTATGTATTATACATGGAGATCATATCCCCCCTTATGTATTATACATGGTGATCATATCCCCCTTATGTATTATACATGGAGATCATATCCCCCCTTATGTATTATACATGGTGATCATATCCCCCCTTATGTATTATACATGGAGATCATATCCCCCCTTATGTATTATACATGTTGATCATATCCCCCCTTATGTATTATACATGGTGATCATATCCCCCCTTAATCTCCTCTTCCCAAGAGAGAATAAATTCAGTTCCTCTAATCTTTCCTCATAACTGAGCTCCTCCAGGCCTCTTATCAGTTTGGTTGCCCTTCTCTGTACTTTCTCCAGTTCCCCAATGTTCTCCTTGTGAATTGGTGCCCAAAACTGAACTGCATATTCCAGATGAGGTCTTACTAATGATTTGAACTGGGTTGAAATTATATCTCTCTCTCTGGAGTCTATACCTCTTTTAATACAAGAGAGGATTTTGCTCGCTTTAGAAACTGCAGCTTGGCATTGCATGCCATTATTAAGCTTGTGATCTACCATATGTGCACATATGTACCTAAATGCAAAAGTAAAGGGAACACCCTACAAATGCTCTCTGTCAGTCCTACAAATATGTAATATCCCATTCATGGTTCAAACTCTGTGGGATCCAGAATACCTCGCAAAAATGTGCCACCACCTCTTTTTTGAGGTCAGATTTTTTCAATGACCTGCACCTGTACTGCTTTAATATCTCCTGCATGACAATTATTGAAATGACGGGCAACGCCTGTAGAGAGATGTCTTTCTATGCTATATAGATGTTCATAAAAGCGGTGCCTTAAGTGTCTAGTTGTACGTCCCACATACTGAACGTGGCAAAGTTTACAAGTGATCAAATAAATCACGTAGGTGCAGGGGCGGACTGACAACTCATGGGGCCCCCGGGCAATAGGGGATCATGGGGTTCCTTTGTCCTTGCCCACACTCAAAAAAAGCCTATAAAAAAGGTACCATGGGCATTTCATGGGGCCCCCTACTGACCCAGGGCCCTCGGGCAGTGCCCGAGTTCTCGAATGGTCAGTCCACCCCTGCGTAGGTGGTATTAAAATCAACCAGTTGCCGACCGCAGGTAGCCGAATGACAGCTGCACTGCGGCCGGCCAGTTCTGTGAGCCTGTCATATGATGTCCTCCCAGAACGTGCTCTCCTGCGCGCCCCAGGGGGCTCGCACCCGGCTATCTCCGTGATCTCTGTGTCCTACGGACACAGCTGATCACGTGATGTGGTATAAGGCCAATCACAGCGGCCTTTTATCACATGTTTAGCCGTGTCCAATGACACGCTGATCACCGGGAAATGCAATTTACGGTTCTCGGCGGCACTTTCCTCACGCTGTCAGAGCGTGAGGAAAGTACTGCCGATTACCGCTAGTTATCAGGGATTGGCACTGATCATCAGGGCCCAGCAGTGCCACCCACCAGTTCCGCCCACAAGTGCTCAGCAGTCCCACCCACCTGTGCCCATCAGTGCCCACCAGTGCCACCTACCACTGCCCATCAGTGCAGCCCAGCAGTGCCACCAGTCAGTGCCCAGCAGTGCCGCCAGTCAGTGCCTAGCAGTGGTTCCAGTCAGTGCCGCCTATCAGTGCCAACTATCAGTACTCATCATCAATGCCAGCTCATCAGTGCTGCCTATCAGTGCCGACTATCAGTACCCATCATCACTGCCAGCTCCACAGTGCCACCTATTAGTGCCAGCTATCAGTGCCACCTCATTAGAGCTGCCTATCAGTGCCGCCTATAAGTGCCCATCAGTGCCGCCTATTAGTGCCCATCAGTGTCGCTTTTCAGTGCCCATCAGTGCTGCCTATCAGTGCAGCCTCATCAACGCACATCAGTGAAGGAGAAAAATTACCTGTTTGCAAAATTTTATAATAGAAACAAAGAAACTTTTTTTTTTCAAATGTTTTGCTCTTTTTTGTTTATAGAGCAGAAAAATAAAACACCCAGCAGTGAGTAAATACCACCATAAGAAAGCTCTATTTGTGAGGAAAAAAAAAATTCATGAGTACAATGTTGCATGACTGCGCAATTGTCATTCAAAGTGCAACAGTGCTGAAAGCTGAAAATTGGCCTGGGCAGGAAGGGGGGTAAGTGCCCGGTAGGCAAGTGGTTAAAGAAGGAAGAAATACTGGATTCTTTATTGTTAACAGTAGACTGAAATTTATTGCCCTTCAAAATATGTGTGCAACATGGGCAGGAGAGCGCACCACAATGATAGTTGCCTTTAAAATGCATCCACGTTGTGGATTGAGCTTGTGTGGGACTGTAGAAACTGGGAGAGAAAGAGTTACTTAGAGTGGGGGCTCTTTTTGAAACTACATTGATGCTGTCCTTGAATATGTTTGCACATATCTGGTCCTCACATAGGACAGGAAGATAACAGGTAACAATGCGTTTAATCTCATTGAATTCCCGGGGTCATGGATCTCCCGGTGCCTACTTTCTGTCCGATGGTGATTACATCCTCCTTCAAATATTTAGGTATCCTCATTAGTGCTGATTTACTAGATTACTGTCGCCTTAGGCTGGCCATAGACAGGCTGTTCATCGGCTGACATGTCGGACAAAAAATGAAAAATCGGTTGTTGCTGCCATGGATGGCAGCCACTAATGCTTACGAAAAACGGCCGTTTTTTGTGGATTTTCCAGCATGACCGATAAAAAGAAACGAGAAGATCCGCGAAAAACAGCCGACAGCATTGCCCCACTAACGGTCTGAATATCGGACGATTTTTCGTTCGGACGACAATTCGGCCGATAAATGACCCGTCTATGGCCTGCATTAATATAGTTCCCTTGTAAATCATTTAGAGATAAGGTCAAGATATGGTCCAAATTCTTGTTATCTCTGGCAGGTGGAGCTAATCTTATAAAAATGATATGTATGCCCCAGTTGTTATACCTCCTGCACAGCTCCCCAGTTATAATTCCATTGAAAACTTTTGCAATTATAAATACCATATTTCACTCATTGCTTGAGAAGGGGGGGCATTCACCTCGGCTTTGCCTGGAACAATTGCAGCGTCCCAAGGATAGAGGGGGGGATTGCTTTGCCTAACCCATGGTTGTATTACCTTGCTAGCCAGCTGCAGCATTTTCAGAAGGGTATAGTGCAGGGAGGTATTGACCCGGCTCTGGTTGCTGATTCTACTCTGAAAGTGATGTTGGATTGCACGGCCTCTGGCTTCTTTCCTGAGGGCCTTGAGGCTCAATCTTTATGTAAACCTAATAAATCCTCCCCTACATATCGCTAATGCAAAAATATTTGGCTTATGGTTAAGCAATTGTAGCAGATTACGGGTCATACAATTTATAGTCCCATATGGAACAACGCGACAATACCAGAATTGGCCAAATTACAAAATGTTTCTAAATGGAAAGCTTATGGCATCACTCGATTGCAGCATGTATTTAGCAATGGTCAGCTTCTCTCCTTTGATGTTTTACAGTCTGGGTATAGACTACCATCCACGATGCCATTTTATTATTTGCAGTTACTGTTCAGGGCCCACCGGCCATTTGGCACTCCTCTCCTGCCCCTATTTTTAATTATTTAGAATCTGCTACGGTGACCGGGGGCTCATTTCTCATTACTATAGCATGCTTTTGATGGACTATCTGGAAAAACACCCGAGTAGGGCCGCTGCGCAATGGGAACAAGATGTTGGGATTTTGGAGGATGACCAGTGGGAGGCTACCTTGCATTCTGTACATCTTTCCCATCGCATTTCTCAACTGTATATCCTTCTTAGGGTTCATTACACTCAGGGGTGGACTGACCATCTGGGAACTCGGGCACTGCCTGAGGGCCCGGGGTCAGAAGGGGGCCCCTTGAGATACCCCTGGTATGTTTCATAGGCTTTTTTGGGTGTGGTTTGAATGTGGGCAAGGACACAGGGGCCCCATGATCCCCTATTGCCCGGGGGCCCCATGAGTTGTCAGTCCACCCCTGACTACACTCCTTCAAAATTGTATAAGATGGGGCTACGTCAGAACCCCCTATGTGGCAGATGCAAGCAGGACCACGGGGATCTGATACCTATACTGTGGAGATGTCCAAAACTTCGCAGGTATTGGGAGGAGGTGGTAACTACCCTTAATGTGGTGTATAAAATTAACTTAATTCTGGATCCTAAACATTCCTTTTTGTGTATTTTAGATTCAGTAACGCAGGATACCTTTATATTATTATTATTGTACAGTATTTATAAAGCGCCAACAGTTCACTCAGCGCTGTACATTACAAAGAGAGACAGAACATGCGACAGTACAGTAACAATACAATGCGATACACGAGGGGTACGAGGGCCCTGTTCCTTGGAGCTTACAATCTAGGAGATTTTTAGATATTAGAGGCCCTTTTCAAGGCCTTGTTCCAGGCGCGCAAGGCACTTCTGGTGCGCTGGACCTCGGATACTACTCGCACTGTTGCTGACTGGAAGCACAATATAGGAATTATTTTGCGATATGATCGTTTAGTTTACCAGCATAGAGGATGTTCGGGTAAATTTGAGAAACTTTGGGATGCATGGTTGGCCACTCCAGGTTTGGCCCCTTTTGATGTAATAATGCATAGGCTGTTGTAATTGCTTTTAATTGTAATTTGATTATCACTTTCTCAAAACTAATCTGCGCCTCTTCTGCATTCCCTAGTGGGGGGCGGGGTGCTGCCTGTTTCCTCTGGATCTACTGTTGGGTGGATACTCCTACTGTCCTGTATGTGAAACAATTGCCATGTCATTTAATTGCATTGTAATATGTTATCTTTCTACTGTTGCAGCAACTCCTAGATTTCTTATCTAATTGTTTGCACTGGAAGGTTTTTCTTATTATGTTGTTTGGTTTGTTAATGATTGAGTCTTTGATACCATTCTGAGTATGCTTTAGGTCGGAATACACGATTAGAAAATCGACCGATCGGTCATCCGACAACCGAGAGGCGTTCGTTCGTTGGTCGAAATCGTGGCCCACAATAGCCAATCTAAAAAAAATCGTTCGTCGGGCAATATGCAATTAAAATTAAGGATAACCATAAGTATGACAACACAAGAATGGCTATTAATTCCCTTTTGAAGAAAAAGGATTTAGTCATACGTCCAGCTGATAAGGGAGGAGGCGTAGTAATATTGAATAAAAAGGATTATATACAAGAGGTATATAACATACTAAATGATAAGAACACTTATCATCCACTACAGAGTGATCCTTTACAACAATATAAAAAAATCGCTTAAATCTCTCATCAAACGAGGTTATGATGACCATATTTTAAATAAGAAAGAGAGAGATTTTTTATGCCCCACTAGCCCGAGACTGCCAATTATGTATATACTTCCCAAGATACATAAAAATCCCACTCATCCTCCTGGGAGACCTATCATTAGTGGGATAGGTTCTTTATGCTCTAAGGTAGGACAGTATATAGACTATTTTTTACAGCCTCTAGTCATTAAAACCCCTTCCTACCTTAGGGACACTAAGCAGGTTCTTCAGGATATCAAGAATCTAACCGTAGAGCCTTCCACATTTTTAGTGACGGCGGATGTAGCATCATTATATACGAATATCAAGCATGATGATGGTATACAAGCAGTTGAATTTTATTTGAATGACCATAATGAAATGCCTGCCTCACAGAAAGTTTTTATCTTGGATCTTTTACAATTCGCAATGACCAGAAATTACTTTTGGTTTGACGGTAAACTTTATCTGCAAACCATGGGTGTCGCAATGGGAGCAAAGTTCGCTCCCAGCCTGGCCAATTTGTTCATGGCCAGGTGGGAGGAAGACATCATTTATTCTCGTGACTGGCCCGAACTGTATTTTTATAAAAGGTATATTGATGATATTTTATTGATTTGGAAAGGGGAAGAGCAGACACTTATTAATTTTTTTATCACTCTGAATAATAATACCCAAAATATCTCATTGATGTATGAATATAGTACAGTGAGTATTAATTTTTTAGATTTAACACTAATGAATTACGAGGGGACCATTACCACCAAATCCTTTTTTAAGGAAACGGATCGTAATGGTTATATTCCGGTCAACAGCTGCCACCATCCGGCATGGCTTTCAAATATCCCAAAAGGCCAGTTTTTAAGGATCCGTCGTAATTGCACAGATCTGGATACATATTATGCCCAAGCTGATATACTAAAGGAGAGATTCATCGAAAAAGGCTATGATGAACCTTCACTTTTGTGCACTTTAACATCAATTGCCAATATGGACAGGGATAAGATGCTTAATAATAATACAGAACCAAAATCTTCTAAGATTTGTCCTTTTGTCACGACTTTTTCATCCCAATACAAAAGTGTTACAAAGATTATTAAGAACAATTGGAAAATTCTTATGGCAGATCCAACACTTACTAAAATTTTACCAAGTAGACCGGAAATCACATTTAGAAGAGCTATTCCTTTGAGGAATAAAATAGCTCCAAATGTGGTTAACCCTCCCCCTAAGATCCAGTTTTTTAATAGTCTAGTGGGCTTTTTTCCATGTAACAAATGTGTTATCTGTACTTGTAGTGATTATAGAAAGAGGAGAATTGATCAATTTGTCTCTACTTCCACTAATAAACAATATGATATTAAAAGTTTTATATCATGTAATACTAGATACGTGGTATATTTACTCCAATGCCCGTGTTCTAAACAGTATATAGGCCGTACCACAAGGAGGCTGAGGGACCGCCTACGGGAACACGTGTACAATATTAAACGTGGATTTAAAGAGCATTCTCTTTCAAAACATTATAGGCTTTGTCATAATAGAGATCCGTCATCCCTTAAATTTACGGCCATAGACGTTGTACACCAGCACTGGAGAGGCATTAATAAGAAAAAGGCGGTCTCTCAACTTGAGACAAAGTGGATATTTGAGATGGGATCTATGTATCCCAGAGGATTGAACGTTGATATAGATATCAACTGCTTCATAGAAAATAGTTGATATTCTGGATCCTGATTTTTATCTCCAGTTTTATCTCCGTTTTTATTCTCACTGTTACTTCCTCATTTAGATGCAATATTTTTAGACTTTACAGATTTTACTTTTTGTGCCGTTTATAACTTGTCCCCACTTCTAGATATACCTTTTCAATATTTAAAAATATATATATATTATTATTATTTTTTAATATTGTTTGGATGCGTTTTGGTCATTGCGATTTTTATGAATATATATTTTTTTAAAAAAACAATTTGAGAATATGGTTTTAAAAATATGTTTTATGACATTTAGTATATTTTGTATTAAAGATTTGTATATTTTATTATGTATAATATGACATGTTTTATGAATGGATATTTATTCTGACATGCGTTTTTATGGATAGTATTGAATTTATTTATTTATCAATTTATAATTAATTTTATCTTGTAATAATGTGGGTGCCACTATTATCATCAAATTCACCATTAATGAGTTTTTTATGCGTTTATGTGGAGTTATCACTTACATAAATCTTCACATTCTCATAATGGGATCCCGCACATGCGCAGTGGTTGGTCTGCGGCGGTATTTATAAAACCCAATTTAAACTAGTGGGTTTATTACTTATTTGGTCCTGGGTGCTCCTTATCAAATAATTTTTTGCATTTGTTGATGCGTTTTTTGTATATTTATATTTAGTTTCCCTGGTGATTCAGTGACACTCACTTATAACTTAAAAATGGCGCCCGCGCATGTGAGATGCGATTGGTCTTTGACAAAATGGCGCCTGATATGGGGACATATTTCTAATGAAAAATGGCGCATTCGTAATGCGCATGCGCCATTTACGATACTTAATGGACGCTGTCAGAAGCAGACGCTGAAGCTTTCCCCTTTGATGATGTGCGATTAGCACGAAACGCGTCAGTGAAGGAGCTACAGCGTCATTATCTCTCTGCCGCCGGCACCATGGAGGTCCCGGCGGCCATCTTTTAAATTCACCTCATGGTCAGTGTGTTTTTATCCCTTTACCTGTATACTGTATGGAAATAAAAATCCAAACCTTTTTGAAACGGTATCACGCTATTGGTCTCCTTTCTTTGTGGACCTTGGTGAGTCACTTATCACCTATAGAGCCACCTAAAGGGGAGACCGTGGATTGTCAGCAACACAGCAGGGGGAGGAATATCTGGCCTGACCTGACCTTTAAGAAATAACCAGTGGATCCCGAAAAGAGTTCATCTTTAAATGCGCAGTTAAACTGTGCATCTGGTGAGTGCACAGCTTTACCTTTTCACTATCACCTTTTGAAGAAGCACCTTTTGAAGGAGAGGGATTGTCACTAAGACTATTTTGCACTGCATGCCACTCTGCTTGTGACAGAATATTTGTGTTTTTTTATTAGTCACCTAATCACCACATATACCTTGGATATTTCTGCATAATCATAGTTGTGATATAGCGCCGCATCTTTTATATTTTATCTGTTTGCAAGGTTTTTGGTATACTTTTTTGATGCTTGGCTGCTTTATTTCATTCATAGCGCTCACAACTTTCTCCTAAGCTTGGGGCAATATGTAATGTTGATGTCTTCTGTACAAGTGGAAGTGATGCGGTGTGCGTGTGACCTTGTAGCCACGCCCTTCCGGCCAGAACGAGCGATATACACAACAATGACCAGCAATGAGTATAATATAGGTTATTACATGACCTATATACATCAATACACCACTTCACCCAGAAAATTGTTGCAATTACAAATGTTTAGGCATTCTTATATTTATGTTTATATTTATATTTGTATTGGTATGACACAAAAAATGGAGAAACAAAAAGCCACATCTTCCTCAGGTATGTTTTGGCAAACTCCAATCTGGCTTCTTTATGTTTCTGTATCAGCAGTGGGGTCCTCCTGGGTCTCCTACCATTGTGTCCCTTTTCATTCAAATTGTGACGTATAGTGAGAGCTGACACAGTTGTACCCTGTGCCAGCTTGAATTTGGAGGTTGATCGAGGTTCTTTAGCCACCATTCGGACAATCCTTTGTTGCAATCTTTGATCAATTTTTCTCTTTCATCCACATCCAGGGAGATTAGCTACAGTGCCATGGGCTGTAAACTTCTTGACAATGATGCACACAATGGACACAGGAACATTAAGATCTCTAGAGATGGACTTGTCCATGCTTTTCCACTATTTTTACTCTCAATTCCTCAGACAATTCTTTGCTGCTCTTTCTCTTCTCCATGCTCCATGTGGCACACAGAGAAACACAACAGAACGGTTGAGTCAATTTTTATCCATTTTAACTGGTTTCCAGTATAATTTCTATATTGTCAGCATTGTTAATTGATACAGGTGAGTTTATAATTGATACAGGTGAGTTTAATTACTTATTACAGGAGCATCACAAACTTGGAATGCAATTATTTCTTACAATTTTGAGAAGGTACCAATAATTTTTTCCAGTCCATATTTGGGAGTTTTGTGTGGAATATGTTAGATTTGGCTTTTTAAAATAACGTATATGTGGAAACAGCACCAAAAATAAACCAAATTATAAAAAGCTGCTAAACCTTACCCTTAAAATAAAGGTTACAGTGATAAATAAAAAAAAAGTGCTATTTAAAAATGAATATACAACTTATATTGTGAGATAAATACATATAAGAAGCAAAGCAAAGTGCCTCTGAATTTTCTTTCAACTCTGAAAAACGTCCATCACCAACACAAGTGTGCCAATCCACCACCAGTAGAGATAAATAAACTTGCCAGAACATATTGCTAGCAGGGGCGGACTGACCATTTGGAAACTCGGGCACTGCCCGAGGGCCCGGGGTCAGTAGGGGGCCCCATGAGATGCCCCTGCTACCTTTTTCATAGGCTTTTTTGAGTTTGAGCAAGGATACAGGGGCCCTAGGATCCCCTATTGCCCTAGGGCCCCATGAGTTGTCAGTCCGCCCCTGATTGCTAGTTATATTATAAACCAGCAATCGGCTTTTTGTTTCTCCACTTTTTTGTGTCATACCTATACAAACAAAAGAAATAAACATGAGAATGCCGAAACATTTGTAATTGCAACATTTTTCTAGGCAAAGTGGTGCATTATCTGACAGGAATGCAGAGGGGGACAAGATTTTTGGCCATGACTATATATATATATATATATATATATATATATATATATATATATATATATATATATATACACATACTATCTTCTATTACTATCAATAAGATTTATACATTTTTTTTCCATTGAAATATATTGTTTGAGTTTAGGGTCCTTCTCATTATTCCCCCTCCTACCTTCTTTGTTATTTCAGGTCCAGGGTGTTTCTCTATTGATCTGTTTATCCCCCATTCACAAAAAGGAGGGGATTTACTAAGTCTGGAGCACTCAGAATCTGGTGCAGCTGTGCATGGCAGCCAATTAGCTTCTAACTTCAGCTTGTTGAGTTAGGTTTTGACAATCACCTGGAAGCAGATTATGTGGGCCATACATGGGTCAAATTCCAAACTAATTTCCTTTAGAAAATCAGAAATTTTGTGCATTTTGTAATTCGTTGGTGCCACCCTTGATTTTGAAATTTGACCAACCAAGCCTTAAACTTCATGCCATGTTGCTACAGAAAATTTTTTTCGTGGACAATCATTTTCCTTTTTTTCCAGGTCACAGCTCATTTCTTTTTTGTTATTACTTTTCTCACTCGATTCTCCCATCATTGATTAGAAATTTGTTTTTCAAAAAATTTTCAACATACCCGATCAGTCAAGTTCGATGGTTTCTCGAAAATCAGCCGCTGCTGTGGCCCACTAATGGTGCGTAATTCAAACGAATATTCTTAGAAAAGATTTTCAAAAGAAAATTCTTTCGGAATTTGACCCGTGTATGACTGGTCTTAGTAAATCTCCCCCCACAGTGTTGAACAGATCTCAGCTGTTTTATCAGTCAATGGATGTGTGAAAATGAGATAAAATATTACGCACCCTTATAAAACATTGAGATTAATAATACATTTTAAAAAGACGGATTGGTTAAATAAAACAAACACAAAGATAAACCAACAAAAAATGGAATAAAGGATTCATGCAGCATTGGGTGCGGAGAAGGGGGTATTCTGAAAACTCCTTAGAGAAGTCTGTTGGAATGAGCCCCCTACCAGTGCACAGGCAGATCGCACTACCGAAAAACGGACACTAGATGGCAACAGAGCTCCACAGCCGGCTATTGCGCAGTATAAGACGTCTGAGCCGCGCCGCCCACCGTAGAGGATGCGGCTGTGAGGAGAGAGAGGGGGAGGGAGCCGCTGTGACACCCTGCAGGTAATTGTGTCCGGTGTCCCCAACACTGTGCACACCACAACATACACTGCACTGTACATGAAACATTCTACATGTGTACCATTCACCATAATGTACACCCTGTACATCGTATACACTGTGCTGTACATTCTACACACCTCTCTACACCATATACCCGGCACTGTACACCATATACCCGGCACTGTACACTGTATACACTGCACACCTCTCTACACCATATACATGGCACTGTACACCATATTATACCCTGCACTGTATACACTGCACACCTCTCTACACCATATACCCGGCACTGTACACTGTATACACTGCACACCTCTCTACACCATATACCCGGCACTGTACACTGTATACACTGCACACCTCTCTGCACTATATACACTGCACTGTACACCATATGTATCACATTGTATATACCCGGCACTGTACACTATATACACCGCACACCTCTCTACACCATATACCTGGCACTGTACACCATATACCCTGCACTGTATACACTGCACACCTCTCTACACCATATACATGGCACTGTACACCATATTATACCCTGCACTGTATACACTGCACACCTCTCTACACCATATACCCGGCACTGTACACCATATGTATCACATTGTATATACCCCATATACCCGGCACTGTACACTGTATACACTGCACACCTCTCTGCACTATATACACTGCACTGTACACCATATGTATCACATTGTATATACCCGGCACTGTACACTATATACACCGCACACCTCTCTGTACACCATATATACCACATTGTATATACCCCATATACCTGGCACTGTACACAACATACCTTTCTCTATATACAGTGTATCACAATGTGTACTTTATATACCCTGTACTACGCATCACATACACAGTGTACACTGCACTGTACACTAAATACACTCTACACCGCTCACTTGCACACCTTTCTATTCACATTGTGCACTGTACACCATATATAACTTTGTGTACTGTATATACCCCATGTACTGTACACCACAGCATGTGCTACACTGTACACTGTATACACCATACACGCTGTACACCTCTCCATACATAGTATAACCTGCACTGTACACCTCTCTATATATAGTATATCACAATGTGTACTATATATTCCCCATATAACCTGTACATCACAATGTACACTGCGCACCTCTCCACACATAATGTGTACTGTACATCATATATACCCTGTGCTGTACACTGCACTTGGTATGCACTATACAATATGGATGTACATCATATACCCTGTGCTGTACACTGACACACTGCAGACCTCTGTATATATTCCATACATCACATTGCAGTCAATGTACGGTCAATGGGCAGCAACACTATACTGCACACCATCAGTTATACATTCTGTTGTACACTACATGGCGTATGTTGCTGCACACTGCGGTCCTCTCTGTACGCACTGGCACACTGCGGTCCTCTCTGTACGCACTGGCACACTGCGGTCCTCTCTGTACTCACTGGCACACTGCGGTCCTCTCTGTACACACTGACACACTGCGGTCCTCTCTGTACACACTGACACACTGCGGTCCTCTCTGTACACACTGACACACTGCGGTCCTCTCTGTACACACTGACACACGGCACTCTGTATATATGTTGTATTGTGCACTGTGCGTGGTACACTGTCTATGGAGGAGATTTACTAAAACTGCCGGATGTACAATCCGGTGCAGCTCTGCATGGAAACCAATCAGCTTCCAGGTTTTATTGTCGGAGCTGCTCAGTGGGGAAGTATCTTGACTGTAGTACTGACACACTGCACACAACTCGAATGTTCCCTCCTGATGACCTGCTGTACTCAGAAGCCGCCATAATGCACACTGAGACATGGTCTACAGAATCCTACACAATGCAGTACAGTACACCTCGCCGCAGAGTTTGCTGCACAGTGCAGCACACAGGAACACAGCACTGAGGAGGGGATTTACTAAAACTGGAGAGTGCAAAGCTGGTGCAGCTCTGCATAGAAACCAATCACCTTCCAGGTTTTATTGTCAAAGCTTAATTGAACAAGCTGATGTTAGAAGCTGATTGGCTGCCATGCACAGCTGCACCAGATTCTGCACTCTGGTTTTAGTAAATCCCCCCTCAGTTGTCACTTCTCACACAGCATTGCGGGTCTAGCACACATGGACACCATACACTGCGACACATGCTGACTGTTATAAGAGGGTTCTGCCAGCCACCATCATTCTGCACCATTCACAGCACTGCAGCGCCATGTATACGGACACACTGCGGGCACTGCAGCGCCATGTATATGGACACACTGCGGGCACTGCAGCGTCATATATACTGACACACTGTGGGCACTGCAGAGCTATGTATACTGACACACTGTGGGCACTGCAGAGCCATGTATACTGACACACTGCGGGCACTGCAGCGCCATATATACTGACACACTGCAGGAACTGTATACACTGGCACACTGCAAGCACTGCAGCGCCATGTACACTGACACACTGCGGGCACTTCTATTCCCGATGAATCTATCAGATCCTGGGGGAGGGGGAGTCATAACAGTAAGATGAAACTTGTATTGTGATGGGATTCCCCCAGGTGTTTGATGTAGAGGGAATCCATACCGATGTAGAGGGAATCCATACTATGCTGTTGTGATTGTTACTGTGCTAACCTGAATGTAATTTTAGACTTTCATATTTGACATACCCAAATCCAACAGATTATTATTATACAGGATTTATATAGTGCCAACAGTTTGCTCAGTGCTTTACAATATAACGGGAGACAATACAGCAACAATACAGTTCAATACAAGAGGGTTAGGAGGGCCTGATCCTTGGAGCTTACAATCTAAGAGGGAGGGGCTAGTGGTACAAAAGGTAATAACTGTGGGGGATGGACTGATCAGAGGAATAGAATATTCGGTTATTAGCTGAGGGCAGGATAGGCTTCCCCGAAGAGATAGGATTTCAGAGATCGCCTAAAAGTAGGCAGATCAGGCAATAGTCGGATAGATTGGGGTAGAGAGTTCCAGAGGATGGGGGAGGCTCTGGCGAAGTCCTGGAGATGAGCATGGGAGGAGGAGGCAAGGGAGCTAGAGAGTAGGAGGTCGTGGGAGGAGCGGAGAGTACGGTTTGGGTGATATTTGGAGACAAGATTGGTGATGTAATTTGGGGCAGACTTATAAATGGCTTTATATGTTATTGTTAATGTTTTGAATTTTATCCGTTGAGCAATGGGAAGCCAGTGGAGGGATTGGCAGAGAGGGTGGCAGATATGGAACAGTTAGTAAAGTCAATGAGTCTTGCAGCAGCATTCATGATAGACTGAAGAGGGGATAGCCTGCGATGAGGTCGGCCAATGAGGAGTTACAATAGTCAAGGCGAGAGATAACCAGGGAGTGGATAAGTTGCTTAGTGGTTTCCGAGGTTAAGAATGGCGTATCTTGGAGATGTTGTGGAGGTGAAGTCTACAGATCCAGATTCTTCAATTTAACCCTTTTGCTGCCAGAACTGTTTCTGCTTTTCTTTTTCTTTTTTTTTTGTAAACGTTTAAAAAAAATAAAAATTGCTGATGTTCCCAGACTAGGATCTCAGATGTTGTTCCCACCATTCTGGGAATCCAAATGTTGCACTGCAGTGTTATTGGATCCCAAATGTCAGCGCTTCCATGTTCTGGAACCCCAAATGTCAATGCCAGCCTGTTCTAATGTTCAAACATTGGCTTGGCAGTGTTGTGGGACCCCAAATGTTCATTCTGTAGTGTTCTGGAACCCACAAATATCATTGGCACTGTCAGTGCCTTTTGTTTTGGGACCCCAAATGTCGGCTCTGCAATGTCTTGGGAACTTAACTGTTGGCACCTTGGTGTTCTTGGACCCCAAATGTTGGTTTTGAAGTGTGGGACTCCCAATGTTGCTTTTGTAGCACTCTGTGACCCCAGATGTCAGTGCTGTTGTGCTTAGGGAGAACCTTTTTTCTGGATTTTTCACCAGTCTACTTGTTCTGGGACTTTCTACTCCCAACCATTCTAGCCCCCTCCCCACTAGTGATTGGTGCCACACAATTCTTGCCCTCCCGGTCATTGGTGCCTCCTTGTTCTTGGCCCCCTCTGTCCCCCAGTCATTGGTACTTCCCAGGTCTGGGACCCCCACATCTCCTTGGTATTGAGTCAGACCTCTAGAAGTGACTTCCAATAGGATGTGATATTTTCCGCTGTGTCTTTTGTTCATTTAGTAGGCGAGTCGGTGGTGACTCCTGCCCGACATTCGGCAGTCACCTGTCATTGGACTGACTTCTTTAATCTATAAAAAGGTGAAGTCTGTTTGCTGTAGGGTATGGCACTGTACACATCAGGAGTGCTGTGTGTGTTGCTGTACAAAAAGTCCTTTTAAGTCCTGACAGTGGACAGGAAACAGAAATGGCAGTGACACAGTCCTGCCTATAAAATATCAGTGACACCCACCAGGGAGAAGCCTGTCCTGTCACTCTTCCCTCCTTCAGGATGCCAAATAATGCCGTACATGGCACCAACACCACAATACCGTACAGGGTGTTACACAATGGCAGGGATTACTACAGGGTGTATCCAATGTAGAGGGAATCCATTCTATGCTGTTGTGATTGTTACTGTGCTAACCTGAAAGTCATTTTAGACTTTCATATTTGACATACCCAAATCCAACAGATACTTCAATGTAATCATTTTGCTGCCAGAGCTGTTTCTGCTTTTTTTTTTTTTGTAAACATTAAAAAAAAAATCATTTTGTGCCTGAAGATTACTTAAACCCCCCAAAATGTTACATATTTTCAAGGAGAGACCCTGGAGTATAAAATGGTGGTTTGAGTGTTTCTTGTCACATGATATTGGCACAACAATTTATCAAGTGCAAAATTTCAGCAACAAAACTCACTAAAGTGAGTTTTAAGACACAAAAACACAATATATTCAGTTATTGGTAAAAATGAGGTTATGCTGAATAAACCTATACCAAACATGTTAAGTCTTAAAATTGTGTGTGCCCGTGAAATGGCACCAAGCTTCGGTACCCTAAATGTTACGTAAGTGGAGCTTTAAAATCCCCTACAGGTCCTCACTTTTGAGATAACTGTGAATATTGGGCCTAGAATTATTGCGCTGACGTTGGCATGCTTGGCGATATGTAACACGTGTAGTGTAATCAGCAGCATGTGTTCCGTTTGTATGGGGGGGGGGGCTCAACATTTTATTTATTTTTCACTTTTTTTTAACTAAACTTTGTTTTTGTCACATATTAAAAAAGTCCCTCCCATGTGATACTATTTTGTTGTAATGGGTTCTCTTTATTGAGACATCAGGGGTCAGATGTCTCCCCTGCCCTCGATTGAAGCTAATGTTCCATTGGTTTCTTACTTGGTCACAGCAGCTGGAGGAAAGTGACTGCCAGATCCAGCAGTGATGTAATGCACGCCACTTCAGAGCTTTTGCTAGATAGAGGAGATCAGCAAATGGCCTTTCACTGGTCTCCCTCCCCTCTCAGTGATGTAATGCACGCCACTTCAGAGCTTTTGCTAGATAGAGGAGATCAGCAAATGGCCTTTCACTGGTCTCCCTTCCCTCTCAGTGATGTAATGCACGCCACTTCAGAGCTTTTGCTAGATAGAGGAGATCAGCAAATGGCCTTTCACTGGTCTCCCTCCCCTCTCAGTGATGTAATGCATGCCACTTCAGAGCTTTTGCAATTTGTTTCGGGTTGTTGTTAATTTAACTGACAACCGCAGGAGATCACATAGATGGTGTGCGATTGCAATGCGGTGTGAGAAATGCACAGGATTCGCTGTGCTTCCTGTATCGCATCAGTGTAAACAAGGACTGACTCCGGATATTTTTTTTTTTTTTTTTAAGCAAACCGTATTTACTATTTTTCAGTTTATGAATGAACAGGAAGCTCTGTACAGAGCTATTACTATCCATTCATTCTGTGCTGCTGGGGCTGCAGAGATGTAGATTGAGGACACAGCCCTCAATCTCCTTTCTCTGTCTCAAAGATGAAACATTCAAGATCTGTTTAGACCCCTGATATTTCTCAAAGCCTCCCAATGGGGATCCTAAAAAAAAAAAATCAAATTAAAATAAAATGGTTAAAAGACAAAACTAAAAAATTACTGAAACCAGCGGTGGAACTGCTGGGGTCACAAAGGTCGCGTTCCACCACTGTGGGGGGACCCCAAGACAACAGGAATGGGGCCCACTGGGTGACTGTAATAAAGTGTCCCACAATGAGGGTAAAGGGCACTGGGATCAGTGGGAATGGCCCCGTCGGGGGGCCTTTTTGGTTTCTTGCACTAGGGCCCTGAAGGTTCTAGTTACGCCTCTGATCTAAGGCTTGTGATGAGTAATTTTTGGGTAGGCTGACCCTGTCCTGTCTTATGTCTGTGAGTCACCTCTTGTATTTATCCAGATGTCAGCTGACCTCCTCCTCCCGTGACATGAAGCTGGCACTGGCTGGAAGCACACAATGGTTTCCTAATATGGAAATATCAGATTTTATGAGCTCCTTCTCAGTGGTTCTCTCTGCACAATGTAAGTAAGGTTGGCCGCCCTGTCACCCCGAGTGATGCTTGTTATCTTTGTGTGTCTTAATGGGACCTTCACATGTTTATCTGTCTTGGTCTGTGGACCATACGTGCCGTCTCTAGCTTCCTCCACCACCCAGGATTTCTCCTAATTCCAGACCATATTGTCTAACCTGTGTGTGTGAATCGGGCTCTATACTCCAGTGCAAATATGCACTTTGTCTTCCAAACAGCAGATGGGAAAACTGAAAGCTGTAAAGATGGGATGTTAGCACCAAGGCTGCTGTACTTTTTTTTTTTTTTTTTTTCCCCTAGAACGTACTCTTCCTCAACCTAACGTGGATAGACCCTTAAAGCGGTAGTAAACCACCAAAAAATATTCTCAAAAAAATGTCCCCTGTAAAATGGCATAAAGTGTAAGACTTGCCTTAGAAAGAAGCCCTCCAGTGGTACGCTGTCTCTGCTGACAGAGCCTCCATCTTCATCCGGTCTTCCTTCTGGGTTTGCGGGCTTTGGCTGTTTGACTGGCCGGGCCACGATGACGTCGCTCCTGCTCATGCTCTTGGGAGTCACGGCTGCGGCACGACTCTCTCAATGGATGGCACGCTATCCATTCAGAGTGCGATGCACATGCGCCAGTGACTTCATCAGCTGCTACTATAGTAAATATGTTCTAAACTGTGCACGTTTCTCAGATATTTACTGTACCTACAGGTATGCCTGATTTTAGGCTTAACTGTAGGTACAAGTAAACAAGGTAGGCTTTACTACCACTTTAAAATAACTTTTGTGTCATAATAATAATGATATATATAGCTCTTAAGACATTTGCATGATCAGTAAGGCCCCCTTGCACATGGGGAGTGTGTCATTCCCGGCATTTTAGTGTGGAGGGACAGGTTAGAGTTGCCAAACGTCAGCCACCAAACCTTAATGACTTGGAGAGGATCTGCCAAGAGTGGGCCAAAGTCCCTCCTGAGATGTGTGCAAACCTGGTGGCCAACTACAGGAAACGTCTGACCTCTGTGATTGCCAACAAGGGATTTGCCACCAAGTACTAAGTCATGTTTTGTGAAGGGGATCAAATATTTATTTCCCTCATGAACATGCAAATCGATGCATCATTTGTTAGACATGCATGTTCTTTGAATTTTGTGTTGCTATTCTGTCTCTCAGTGTTACAGTACACCTACCATTTGATTTTTAGACTGATCATTTCTTTGTGAGTGGGCGAAACAATTGAGTACTGTCCATGATACTTTTTTTATTTGCACTAACATACAATTTTGAGGACAAGCTTTCAGGGTATGTCCCCTTCTTCAAAGTCCAAGCAGTACTATTACAAATCACAAAGTTTAAGCAGAATGTTAGAAGGGATGAAAAAAAAAAAGGCTACAGATAAGATACAGCAAAAGGAGGGGGGGGGGATACTGCACTCACACAGAGGGAGTCAAGCTAGCTAATAGTCATAAAACTTGGATAATAAGTGAGAAATCCAATGTCCAAATTCAGGCCGTTATCTCTTGTGTCAAATAGAATTATCATTCTTAGTTCAAAAGTTTTTCTTTCCTGAATGGATTTGAATTTTCCTTTCAGAACTAAAACATTGAGGTCTCCCATAGTGTGGCCTGGTTGTGCGAAATGGTGTCCCACAGGTGTGCAAAAGTCATCTTCTTTATGTTCCTTGATGGTATGTCTGTGTAAATTCATCCTTGTTTGCAACTTCTGTCCTGTTTCGCCAACATAAGATCCTTTGTTACATTTTCTGCACTCTATAAGGTACACAACATTACTGGAGGTGCAGCTGAATGATCCGGAGATATTAAAGATCCCTTTTGCGTGTCTGACACTTTTTGATGGATTGATTTGGTTGCACAGTTTGCAGCGTTTCTTATTGCAGGGTTTGCTTCCATTATTTGTGACATCATAATCAGAATGAAGTTTCCTACTGACTAGTTTATTTTTGAGGTTGGGGGGTTGTCTGAAGGCCAGTATTGGGGGTTGCTGGAATATTTCTTTCAGAGTTCCATCCTCTGTTATGATGGGTTGTAAATCTTTGATTATTTTTCTTATCCCTTCTAGTGCTGGGTTGTATGTGGTTACTAGAGGTACACGGTTGTTTGTTTTTTTTCTCTTTGTACTGAAGTAGATTTTCTCTTCGTGTTCTCAAGGCTGTGTTTATGCTGGTGTTGATAGTTTTGTCCTTGTAACCTTTCTTATGGAAGGCGTCTGCTAGTGTCCCGAGATGTTTATCTCTGTCTCTTGGGTCAGAACATATTCGGTGGTATCTAATGGCCTGTGTATGATGGCACGTTTCGTGTGTTGGGGGTGGAAGCTGGAACTGTGGAGGTAGTTGCATCTGTCGGTGGGTTTCCTGTATATTGAGGTGTGAAGCGTATCATCCCTGATGTATACTGTGGTGTCTAGGAAGTTGTGAGTGGGCAAATATTCAAAATCAGCGGGGGATCAAATACTTATTTCCTTCACTGTATATTTAATCAATATGGTTAAAAACAACTCACAAGAGGTGAATAAAAGGCTCACAAATAACATGAATTGGCTTCTCCAGAGTCAATCTGCTGCAGGCACTGTAGGCATTGTTGTCTGCAGGCCGCTTGGCCGCACTGGTGGTGTCCGGGACTCCAGGGGATCTGAAGCCGTCAGCTGCGATGTCACTGGAAGCAGAGAGGCATAGGCAGGCGCACTGATTGGCACGCGTTCGAAGCATGCGCGCTCCTTCCTCAGGCCAAGAGCAGATGGAGTCTGGAGGAGCCAGTTCATGTTATTTGCGAGCCTTTTATTCGTCTCTTGTGAGCTGTTTTACCATATGATTAAATCTATATTTTTAATACTACACTCGGATAAGCGTTGCTTTGTCTCCATTTGCATCCCTTTCTACAGAGAAGCTTCATCTCTAACAGCTGGCAGCTATACAGCCCTCATGGACTTGTATATAGACGTTGATTTATGAACCATGAACTACATTGTCTTGTTGGAAGATTAAGTTTTATATATCGCCACCAGTGTCCCCTTTGGAATTCCAAAAGTTCTACTTAATTCACTTGCCATATATTTATATTTTTATTTGGTTTACATACATCTTATATATCCACCTGGGACTGTATTCTAGTGCTCCCCATCTCTCCCCTGTCTTCCCCGACATTTGTGTAGCCATGTTGCCTACAGCTTGTCAATGTCTATGGCAGGCTGCGGCTGCACAGGTCTGAACTTGGGCTTTCTGCTCTTATCTGGAGCTTTGGCCACAGCCGGACAACACTTTTGCCTTTGTCCAGATGTTGTTAAACAACCCTGCCATGAATGATAATGTGTTCAAGTTTTCAGAAAAAATGAAGGGGTGAACGAACACCCTACATCATAGAATAATCCATTAATAAAATCTGCATATTTTTATATTATTCTTACCTCTCCCCAATTAAGGAGCCCAAAGGCGGATTGCTATGGTCATCACCGACTCACCAATGATTATGGTGGGGTCCTCAAAACCAAGAACATCGTAATAGGCACTAGAGGGTTAAAGAAATTCCCCGAAAGGAAAGGAACAGCGGTGTAAATAAAACCAACAGCTTTATTATATTTCACAAAAATGGTAATAGACCTACTAGGCCAGAAGATCCTCTATTCACATGAATAAAGTGGATAACTATCACTTTAACATGACCCGGGCCACACATACTATGAGTATAGACATAATACAACTACCTTCCGTCTTGGATGAACATTAATTGTGAGTCAATTATAACCAGAGTCTCGTACAGTGGCATAACCACATTAGGGCAGCAAAGCAGGATCCAAAAAATGTATCAAATCTTTTCTTTTCCAAATTAAATAAAATTCATAAAAGTATATATATCCCCAAGTGTGATTCCAAAAGACTATTGTCCTCTTTTTTTTCTTCCAATTATTTCTTCCAAAAAATTATCTCTCTTATTTTCACTCTTCGTGTAATGTCCAAATATTCATGAACCTCAAAAACCAAAAAAACTCAACATAGTGTATTATCCTTATACAAAAAAGAAATTAGTGCCATTCATTGTGAATTACATCACACACTAAAACTGTGCATGTGAAAGAGAAAAAAAAAAAAAACACTCTATATGTGAACACTGCAATAAACAATCGTGATCCACTCAAGTGGTTAATAATATTATTTCAACCCACTGCACCAAACCAAACAACACTCCAACTCGTGTAGTAGTGAATAATTACCCCAATACTGTTTCAATAAAGCTTATCAAACAACATGAGAGATGGCATCAGACTCCTGGGTCCAGATCAATCCTGGGATTCCTCCTCCACTCTCCTCATAAATAAATTGGCAATTAGAGAAGGCACCATAGAGTATAGAAATTTGTTTGGCAACTTACATTTAAAATTGTAGATATCGGCTTCCCAGAGACACAAATCACATCACATAAGGGAACTACCGCATGTTCCCACTTCCAAGATGGCCGCGGCTACACTTCCAGAAAACGTCACACGGTCCTGACGCGTTTCGTCACTTCCTGGACTTTTTCTTCCAGCAGCTCACAGCCTTATCACCACCCTTCAGCTCCTGCTTGTTCTGGCACATCTAGATCCTAAGGGGAGGCCTCCACTATTAATGAGCAGCACATATGGATTATCAACAGATTAGGCAAAAGGGCTCACTGAATCAGCCCAATATTAGTGTAAGGCCATAGTGGCCAATCACATCCAACATCCTACATCCTCCCCACTCTTTGTAATCACTGTACTTACCTCCGTGGGTGATAAGTTGTCAGTGCCCATGCAGCCAGTGTTGCTGCCCGGTGATTTAACATCTTCACACTTCTTCCCCTTCTTTTCTTTAGGGTTTTCATGACAAATCCCAGCAATTCCAATTGTTCAAAGCGGTCATGTGCCAGCACCGTCCAGTCGGGTTTCTTTTAATTCTATCACAAACAACTAGTTGGTTTGGGGTGGGGTGCAGACTACAGGCCCCTGAGAATAACCATGAGCGCTTATATTAAATACTGCTGTATAATCTAGGAGAATTATTGTGAATCCATTCATTGTGATTGAACTAAAGAAAAACCATCTGCAAGGCAAGAGAGCCACAAGTGTGCAGGAGGAGTTTGAGTGTACAGGCTGCTTGCTATGCTGTACCAGTTTTGGTGCAAACACTGCTCTGTGCTGGGGGGCTCCATATGGGCTGGTTGGTGGCACAAGAAAGAAGTACAGCAGGGGAGTCAAACCAGCGGCCCTCCAGCTGCTGCGAAACTACAAGTCCCATCATGCCTCTGCCTTTGGGAGTCATGCTTGTAACTATCAATCTTGCAATGTCTTATGGGACTTGTAGTTTGGCAACTGCTGCAGGGCCGCCAGTTTGACACCTGTGAAGTACAGGGTTTAAATCTGTCTCTGGGGCAAATCTTTGTCAAGTGTTCAGATAAGAAGTCTCTGCCAGTCTGAGCTCTGCTGTACAGAGATTACAAGAGGCTGATACCAGGTCTGGATACTGCTTGCATTTCATTAAATACATTAGGGCAGTGTTTCTCAACTCCAGTCCTCATGGACCCCCAACAGGTCATGTTTTCAGGATTTCCCTCAGATGAAACAGCTGTGATAATTACTAAGGCAGTGAAACTGATCAAATCACCTGTGCAAAATAATGGAAATCCTGAAAACATGACCTGTTGGGGGTCCATGAGGACTGGAGTTGAGAAACACTGCATTAGGGGCACGTGTTACCCCAGCGCATGGCAATACACCTGTTCTGTGTGCAGTGTGTTGTGGTTCCATTCATAGTGAATGGCATCCAAACACATTGTACAGTAAAGCTCAATACACAATGTATCCCGGTGCACCACAATGCATATACTGTGCATTGTAGTGCACTACGTTGTAAAGAAAGGGATCTGCATGAATTTGTCTTTTTACCCGCCTGGAGTTCAGATTAAACAAAAGATAATTAGTTAATGTAAGTATTTATTTTATTTCAGACTCGGGGTCTGGAGCCCCTCTGTCCTCAGCGTTGATCTTGTTATTGTCACCAGCAAAAACAGGACTGGATTCTATGAATATCTTGTGACGTGGGAGTGGAGTGCACTCGGTAGAAGTGGAAATCGGCCTAAAGGAAAGGTAACGACCTGCTGGAGCACCTATTACACAACTAACATATATTCCATGCTGGAGTTTGGTCAGGAAGCCACACCTGCATGTGAAGGTCTTGTAGTGTGGTCACCAGACTGTGTGGGAACTATAAAGGTTTTTTTTTTCTTTTTTTTTAAATTTCTTTAGGGAATGAGGAGTGCCGGATTCCTGTGTCCACTCACACCTATGCAAGTGTGAATGTGTGTTTTTTGCATGTTTAGGTTGATTGCATTAAGGGCAGCCCATTAACTTCAGTAGACCTGCACAAACAAAGTGCAGACACCATTTCTGTTCATCCTAGGACATCAATGAGTGTTTCCTAGGAAAAATTACTGTAGTATAAGCGTTGAAATGCAACTCCATGTAGAAGGATCCACAGAAATATTTCATTTGAAATCCCCAAAGAAATGCCAGTGTGTTTGGCTTTGTGTCCTGCTTCATGTTGGCTACCAAATTGATCCTCTTCAGCCCTGAGGATGGGGACTCCCACAATCCTCCAAATGCATAGTTTTTCCTTGACAGATTTAAATAAAATCTTACCCTGGACTCATACGTGGAGTGATGCTTGAATTCCTTATCCTACAGTTGTGTTTTTTGGGGGTTTTTTAACTTCATTTAAGTGTTATTTTTTTAACATGGGTCTGCTAATATTCATGCGGCCTGAAATATTCAATATCATATGGACATGTTTGAGTTTTTTGTGCTGTGATTGAAGTTGTCATGATGTGAATTTGTAGTCTGCATCTAATGCTGGTTAAAGTACCGGTATATCTAAAGCCAAATCTGCCTGTGTCCCCATTCGAGAGCACTTTGCTAACTTCCTGTCTATTTGACATGTGTCCAGTAGAACAGGAAGTGAGCGGAAATCTCACCAATTTTCAAAAAAAACATGTTTTCTAACCCAGAGGCAAAGGGTGAAACATTTCTGTTTGTGATCCCATGAGGGAGATTTGCCATCACTGCTTGTCAAGGTAATGTGGAGGGGCAAACAGGACAAGAAGGGAAGATAAAGCTCCTTTTGTGAGATGCAGTAAATATTAAAACTGGATTTGCACTGTTGTGAAAATGTACATTTTGCATTTTTGTGTCTTTCTGTGTTCATTTTTAATGGCCCCCCAAGGTTCCTTGCCAACAGACATGTGTTGCATTGCACCACAACACAGAGGAATGCACTGTCATGCCTTGTGGTACACTGCCTTACCAAAAAGACTTTTTGGGTGTGTTAGGCAGCCTATTCAAATAAATGGATTTCCCGAAAAAAATATGAACCCAGCTTTAATCTGGGGTGCCAGTATGCAGAGTGGCAAAAAGTGATCTCACATAAAAAAAATGTACATCTGAATTGTGTTTTTAAAGGGCCTCACCAGTAATTAGCGGTTCAAATTCTGTAGCAGAAACACGACTGACCGAACATTGCCCACGTGTAGGAAATGACCTCGTCAAAGCCGACCTTCACTCTAAAATGACATTACTGCTCATCCCTGCACCCCCACCCATACTCTTAACAATTGTTTTCTTTTTCTGGGGGAAGTAGGTATCTTTTTGTGACGGGAACCTGCTCCCACTTGGAAATACTCGCCTAGGCGGGAATTACATTAGCTGCTGACTTTTCTGTACCAGTACTGCTAATTTTATGTGATCTCAAGTTTGTGTGTTCTTTTTTTATTTTTTTATTTTCTGTATTTTAACCTCTTGGTAGACAGTGATATTCAGCCACAGTTATGTTTATGTTCTGGTTGGGGGTAGGGGTTGACATACTGATTTACTGGCAATGATTGTGTGTTTTTTGTTGTGTGTTTTTTTTTTTTTTTTTTTCTTTTTGTTTTGTTTAATTGTGCTCAGTGACATTGACACCTGGGAGGGCCTATAACACTTCCTAGCACACACACACAAACACTCCCTCCCCAATAGGGACTCAACAATAAGAACCTGATGGAGGTTATACCTATTCACCACTCTCCAGCCACACTTGGGTGGAGGTGGGCTTTAATAGCCCTCCCAGTGTTTTATTATTATTCATGGTCAACTGACAATCCCCACTTCCCCAATCATCATAACTGTACACTATAGATTTATTGTCACCTTCCACCAAGAGATCAAAAAACAGAAATAATCTTGGCAAGCATGAGAAGTTGATATGAAACTAAGAGTGCAGTGATACAGCCTGTGCACCTAATATTGGCTTCCTGTCTACCGTCATTCTAGCAGGCACATCAATCGGGAAACCTCTGTCATTGCCAATAGTAAGTACCTTACCCAAGCAGCCACCATTCAATACCAGCAATGGCAAATCTGAAAAAATGCAAGTACACCAAGAAATGTAACATTAACTACATGGGTGGTTATCTGACTTAACCCCTTGTTGAGCAATGTGATCACTTCCTACATGTGATCAACTGGTGGTCTGTCGTACTTTCTGCTGCAGAATTCTATCTGCTATCTAGGACATTCCTGATCATTTCTCTTCCTGACTGCATGTGTCTTAGTGAGCCTTCAATCCTCACAAAAGATTTGTATAGATCAGAATTCTCCCAGCCAGTTTTGGAGCAAAGTCTCATTGTGTATGATTCAGCAAAAGATTACATGTTTATGACATAAAAAAGCCAATGATGGCTTCAACATTTCCTGGGAAAATGTAACTCTGGAAGGCTAAACTGACAAGTAGCATGAGATGAAAGTGGACCTCCAGTTCCTCCACACCTCACAAGAAGGGCCCATTAACACCTACTGACATATATTGCTTGATGCACCCACCTGCAGTATGGTACCTGTGTCTTTGTTTATGGGTCTTTGATATGTGTCCACACAACAGAATAAACTGCCATAGCCATTTTCTCCCCTAACACACTACAACGCAATGCACATGTTCTGTTGTATGGGTTGTTCTGCATGGTTTAATGTTTGGATGCAAGTTGGCGGGCCGATTGGAAATGGATGACAGCTGCCCCAAAATAAAGGTGATTAAGGTTGCTTTCACACTGATCCATTTTTCTTCTGCTTTTGCGAGTGAAAAAAGTGGAAGAAAAAAATCGTGTGACCATGTATTCATATGGAATTCTTCACACAGATCAGTTGTGGGTCTATTGCGTTTTTCAAAGTCTTGCTTGCTGCATTTTTGGTGCAGTTTTGATGCAGTAAAAGAAAAACGCACATCCCCATTGAAA
Organism: Staurois parvus; assembly: GCF_062004578.1. NCBI lineage: Eukaryota > Metazoa > Chordata > Amphibia > Anura > Ranidae > Staurois > Staurois parvus. The sequence goes on along the minus strand of NW_028318467.1, from coordinate 3,911,226 downwards.
TCAACAGAAAACGCTGAAAAAACGCACCTGCATTGCGTTTTTGGTGCTGTTTTTGAGACGCATGTCATATTTTTTAAAAATACGGTAAAAATGAGGCAAATGAGCAGTGTGAAAGTAGCCTAAGTGTTTTTTTTTTTTTTTTTCTCAGCGGCTCCACTCCCTGTCCTAATAAAGACTCAACCGTGGCAGCTGAGCTGTAAGTCACTGCTGGGAGAGGGTAGCAGGGTAGGCTGAGCTGCTGCGTCACTGCTGGGAGAGGGTAGCCTGAGCTGTAAGTCACTGCTGGGAGAGGGTAGCAGGGTAACCTGAGCTGTAAGTCACTGCTGGGAGAGGGTAGCAGGGTAACCTGGCTGTAAGTCACTGCTGGGAGAGGGTAGCCTGAGCTGTAAGTCACTGCTGGGAGAGGGTAGCAGGGTAACCTGAGCTGTAAGTCACTGCTGGGAGAGGGTAGCAGGGTAACCTGAGCTGTAAGTCACTGCTGGGAGAGGGTAGCAGGGTAACCTGAGCTGTAAGTCACTGCTGGGAGAGGGTAGCAGGGTAAGCTGAGCTGTAAGTCACTGCTGGGAGAGGGTAGCAGGGTAACCTGAGCTGTAAGTCACTGCTGGGAGAGGGTAGCAGGGTAACCTGAGCTGTAAGTCACTGCTGGGAGAGGGTAGCAGGGTAAGCTGAGCTGTAAGTCACTGCTGGGACAGGGTAGCAGGGTAACCTGAGCTGTAAGTCACTGCTGGGACAGGGTAGCAGGGTAACCTGAGCTGTAAGTCACTGCTGGGACAGGGTAGCAGGGTAACCTGAGCTGTAAGTCACTGCTGGGAGAGGGTAGCAGGGTAACCTGAGCTGCTGCGTCACTGCTGGGAGAGGGTAGCAGGGTAACCTGAGCTGCTGCGTCACTGCTGGGAGAGGGTAGCAGGGTAACCTGAGCTGTAAGTCACTGCTGGGAGAGGGTAGCAGGGTAACCTGAGCTGTAAGTCACTGCTGGGACAGGGTAGCAGGGTAAGCTGAGCTGTAAGTCACTGCTGGGACAGGGTAGCAGGGTAACCTGAGCTGTAAGTCACTGCTGGGACAGGGTAGCAGGGTAACCTGAGCTGTAAGTCACTGCTGGGAGTGGGTAGCAGGGTAAGCTGAGCTGTAAGTCACTGCTGGGAGAGGGTAGCAGGGTAACCTGAGCTGCTGCGTCACTGTGGAGGGCAGAGCGGGCTGAGCATTCTTAATCACTGAGCAGCTAAATCAGTGCTGGGAGGGTGAGCTGAGCTGCTTAGACAATGCATGGAGGGGTAGCAGACAGAGCTGAGCTGTTTAGTCACTGCTGGCAGGAGGTAGCAGGCAAAGCTGAGCTCAGTGTCACTCGTGGGGGGTAGTAGGGAGAGCTGAGACTTTCACAATGTCAGTGCTTTGACCTGTGAGGATGGAGTGCTCCACTAAGCTCAGTTGCTCATTAACAATGTGTAGATACATCTTTGAGGTGACTAGGTTATTTTACCAACTTGACTCTAGTAGGCCTCTGCCTGCTTCAAGTTTGTTCTTGGGGTTTCTGGTATTTTTTTGTTAAGATCTCATTTTGAGCATTTAAACATTTTATATGGTGCTATTTATGTTCTTTTGTTTATAGTTTTATATTTTCATTGATAGATTTCAGAGGTTTGGAACTTGAAGGTGTTTTGGCAAAAAAAATAATTCCTCTTGCAAAGTTTACCATAGAACAGAGGTATACCGCTCAGGCAAACAATCCAGATCAATCCACGACGGGTGCAGGCTCTGGCTCTCCACTACACACAGTGCAACAGGAAGAAGGGTCAGCCGCACACCGGAGGATTGATGTATATAGTGTGTATTTATTGATACATAGGACACACACAACACCAGGACATGAATACAGGACCTGTTAACGCGTTTCACACAATCTCGCGCTTAATCATCACAAAGAAAAAGTTTACCATACACACTGACTTTATTTTGTACCTTCTTCTTGAGCCTCTAACACGGTCCTTATGCCACCAGTTAAGGATGTTTTCATGTTTGTGCCTTGCTGACAGCACTCTTCAATTTGGAATTGTAGCAATTGATGGCTTTCAGTAGTTTGCTCATTCTGCTGATTGCTATGGGTTTCTGCACTCCATCACTTTCTTGTTTTGGCATAATACTCAACATAAGGCACCAGCACTGAATAAGGTGCTTTATCTGCTGTCCTCCTGTATACATCACCAACTTTAATGTGGAACTAAAGCTGAAAAAAATATGAACAGGCAGTCTCTTTATAGCAGAGGAGATATACAGTGTTTCTTCTGCTATGAAATACACTTACCTGCCGGTTTGCAATACCCTATAGGATGTACACTGAGCTGCGCAAGCACAGCTCACTTTCCATTCCAGTACACTGTCTGTGTGCCAGGATGACTGCACTTTTGGGCATGAACAGGAGTGATAGCAACCCACTCCAGCCAATCAAGACGGCTGAAGACTGGCACCAGGAAGAAGCAAGGTAAAAGATCCCAGTGAGGGACCTCACTGGTGTTGGCTGTTGGAACTAAGATAGGTATTTTTGCATTTGGTTCCACTTTAAAGTGGAAGTAAATCCTAACTGTATGTTATTTAGGTTGCTAAATCACTGTATTTAAAATAGAAACATACAGAAAGTGCAGCGCTTATGAAGAACACAAAATTATTCCTTCAGTCTATTATGAATGCTGCTGCTAGACTCATACACCTTACCAGCCGATCAGCGACTGCTGCCCCTCTCTGCCAATCCCTCCACTGGCTTCCACTAACCCAACGTATAAAATTCAAAATATTAACCACAGCTTACAAAGCCATCCACAACACTGCCCCTAGCTACATCACCGACCTCATCCACAGATACTGCCCAAATCGCCCACTCCGCTCCTCCCATGATATCCTCCTCTCTAGCTCCCTCATCACCTCCTCCCACGCTCACCTCCAGGACTTCTCCAGAGCCTCTCCCATCCTCTGGAACTCCCTACGACAGCATGTCCGGTCAGCCCCCACCCTGTCTGCCTTTAGGCAGTCTTTGAAAACTCACTTCTTCAGGGAAGCGTACCCCACCTCCACCTTAGAACTGTTCTTGAATCACCTCGGCCAGATCATCCCCCGCAGCTATCACATTTTGTATCACCTCCCCTTCCTTTAGATTGTAAGCTCCACGAGCCGGGCCCTCCTATTCCTTCTGTACTGAAATGTATTGTAATTGTACTGTCTCCCTTATATTGTAAAGCGCTGCGCAAACTGTTGGCGCTATATAAATCCTGTATAATAATAATGCCTATGTAAACTTATATAGGAAGTAATTATACAAAAATATATATGATTAACTTAAATCTATATAAATAAAGTCCAAAAAGTGCAGTGTCCAATGGTGTTGTAGTGATCAATCATATTTAAAATAGTTTGTGATGCTGAAATGGTGCTATACAATAATACAACAACTCCTCTGAATGACGTCCAAACATAAACAAGTCTCCCATCGAGGGGAAAAAAGGGAAACACAGTTGCAACTTTTCTTCCTCTCTCCAGTCCATTGCTGGGAATACTCCACTTGTTACATACAATGGGGTTGATTAGCTAAAACTGGAGAGTGCAGAATCTGGTGCAGCTGTTCATGGTAGACAATCTGCTGCTAACTCCATTAAAGTGACACTAAAGCTTCATTTTTGTTACTTTTTTTTTTAATAACAAACATGTCTATACTTACCTGCGCTGTGCAGTGATTTTGCATTGAGCAGCCCCGATCCTCTTCTTTTCACATCACCTCTGGTTCTCCTGGCTCCCACCCCTCAAGCAGGGAAAGTCGCTCGCCCTGGGGGCACCACTGCCTGCAGCTCCAGAGCCGCTGCTCTGTGTCCATAAGACACATAGAGCCGTGACTGAACCCCCCCCCCCCACCCCTCACTGGCTGTAATTGACAGCAGCGGGAGCCAATGGGCTCCTGTTGCTGTCTCAGCCAATGTGGAGGAAGAGTCCCCAGACAGAAGAGGCTGTTGATTGGAGGGAGCATAGGTAAGGATTGGGGAGGGGCTGGGGGGACCAATGCACACAGAAGGTTTTTTACTTTCATACATAAAATACATTTATTTATTTCAGGTACTTGTATAGCGTTGTCAATTTACACAGCGCTTTACATATATATTGTACATTCACATCAGTCCCTAACCCTCAAGGGGCATACAATCTAAGGTCCCTAACTCACATACATACACATACTAGGGCCAATTTAGACAGGATCCAATTTACCTACCAGCATGTCTTTGGAGTGTGGGAGGAAACCGGAGTACCCGGAGGAAGCCCATGCAGGCACAGGGAGAACATGCAAACTCCAGGCAGGTGGTGCCGTGGTTGGGAATCAAACCAACGACCCCTAGTACTGCCAGGTGGAAGTGCTAACCATTTAGCCACTTTGCTGCCCTAACATGAAGGTAAAAAAACCATAAGCCTTTAGAACTAGGGGTGTACCGAAACTTCGGTGGCTGAAACGTTTCGGTCAAAAACACCCCTATCGGCTGTTAGCCGATATGGAAATAAGCACCAATACAGGTGCTGAAATAAAACCCCGCCCACAGCCGACCCTCGCCCCTGTCGCCACCACCTGCCGCTCGGTAGTTCTCAGCCTTAGCTCAGAAACCACGCAACGATCCTGGTACAGGGCATAGAAATAAGTGGAGGAAAGATGGCCTCCACTCATCTGTATGCCCTTGGAGGACCGGAGCGATGTCCCTTCCGGTTCCGGCGCCTTGTCAACAAGGCCATTTTTTAAATGTTTTGTTTTTTTTTTTTTCAAAGCACTTGATCAATGCTTTTTTTGATCTAATGCTTTACATTGTAGAGGAGAGATGTGGGGTTTTATTGACCCCATATCTCTCCATAAAGACCTGTCACTAACTAGTTCTATCACAGGGACTGCATTCATTCCTTGTGATAGGAATAAAAGTGATTAAATTTTTTTTTAATAGGGACAGTGTAAAAAAAAAAAAATTCAAAATTTAAATAAACAAAAAAAGTTTAAAGTCCACCTGAGCTCGCACGTAGTGGTGAACGCATACGTAGGCCATGCCCACATATGTAAACGGTGTTCGAACCACACATGTGAGGTATCGCCACGAACGTCAGAGCAAGAGCAATAATTCTCGCACTAGACCTCCTCTGTAACTTTACACTGCTAGCCTGTAGACATTTTTTAAAACGTCACGCATGGAGATTTTTGAGTACCGTAGTTTGAAGCCATTCCATGACCGTGCGCAATTTTAAAGCAGGACCTGCTGGGTATCTATTTACTCTCTGTAACATCATCTTTCATATTTTACAAAAAAATAGGAGTATATATTGTGGTGTTTTTTTTAATCATAAAAGTGTATTTTTTTCATATATATATATATTTATATATATATATATATATATATTATTATTATTATTATACAGGATTTATATAGCGCCAACAGTTTGCGCAGAGCTTTACAATATAAGGGAGACAGTACAATTACAATACATTTCAGTACAAAAGGAATGTAAGGGGCCCGGCTCCTGGAGTTTACAATCTAAAGGAAGGGCAAGGTGACACAAAAGGTGATAGCTGCGGGGGATGATCTGGTGGAGGTGATTCAAGTACAGTGTCTGTGTATGTATGTATATGTGTGTGTATGTATGTATATGTGTGTATGTGTATATATGTGTGTGTGTGTGTGTGTGTGTGTGTGTGTGTGTGTGTGTGTGTGTGTGTATATATATATATATATATATTCGGTTTTCGGCCAAGTGCATCCTGAATCTTCGGTTTTGGCACCAGAATTTTCATTTTGGTGCACCACTATTTAGAACACTTTAAGCTTTGACCAAGAACCTGGAAGCTGATTGGTTTCTATGCGGAACGGCACCAGGTTTTGCACTGTCTAGCTTTAGTAAATCAATCCCCACACATCCTTCGTCCTCTAGAAATAAACTAACTCACCAGAAATTATGACCTCTTATGTATAGTAAGGTCACAAAACGCTTGTCCTCCTCTCACCCTTTTATGTATGTATTTGTATATCGTTTCCAGTGAACAATGTCATCCAGACCAAGAAAAGCAAAAGTAACTCCCAAAAGTTTAATAAGGTTTGGGATTATGTATTAAACTAACAATTGCACTCGCATTTTAATGATAAGAGCAGATCTATCAGAACGCCATACTCCACCACATCACTCCTAGATTGGCGCCATTGCTCCTCTGTTCTCTCCTGCCATGCATGTGTGTACACTAAGGACTTTTAGTGCGACTTTATGTAGTGCATCTTGGATGTAGTCTGTTTATTTTGTGGGGCCAAAATCATGCTGGAACCACACCAAAGTAGTATAGGAGCCTTAAAATGGCACTGTACTGAGTTGCATTGATGTGAATGGGCACCATTGAAAACAATGTGACTTCTGTTGTGATTCTGTGTGACTCAAGTCGCATCTGAAATTGCACTAGTGTAAATGGAACCTTGCCAATCATGGTGACAGACAGCTGCTGCAGATCTCTCTCCTGCTTCTAGTACCAGGGAATACAGCGCTCTGACACTGGTCTGAGTGGATTTACAGACAGCGCGGATAGATTTCACCTTTTTTCGCCCTTTGTTACATCTCATTGCTGCTGAGTTGCTTAAACCCCAAAAAGCCATCACCACCATGCTGCAACCCCATGCAATGTATGGAGTTGCAGGGCGGTTGTGGCACAGCCTCATTCACGTAGTACACTTGGTGCTACCTGCTGAACATGCCAAGAGTAGATCTTTTTTGCTACACTGCTTAGCATCATGTGTACACCCTGTACAGCTGCCTTCACAGCTTGGGGGGGGGGGGGCTGCATTTATATGTAAAGCACATCGCTGCAAGCTTGTTGCCCAAAAGAAACTTCTGCTACTTTGTGGGCAAAAAGCTTTTCGCAATACAGATTGCTATACGACAATCGCAGCAAATCTGCACTGTGTTTTAGGTGCATTAAAAATGGCACACAACCGCATGGTGCATTTTGCCAGCATTGCAGTGTGATATGCAATCAGGGGCAGAGTCGCAGCAATTCTGCCCGTGATCCCAAATCACTAGATTTGAGTGGGTCCTTAATGTGGTAGTAAATGCAGACAAAGAAATAAAGAATCTGGGCCCCTACAGGTAAATGTCATAATGTGCTTATAGGAATCGCATACTACCGATAACAGCTTTCATCTTCATCTGGTCTTCTGGATTTGTGGGCTCCGGCTGTTTGAATGGCCGAGGTGTGATGACATCACATTCGTGCATGCACATGGAAGCCACAGGCACAGAACTCTGAAGGGACAGCAGACTGCGCTGGCTGCAGAGACAGTGAATATCTCGGAAATGCTGCATGTTTAGGAGCGATTCCTTGTGCCTACAGGTCAGCTTTATTAGAAGCGCCCCTCTAGGTACAAGTGTCCCATTGGTGTTTACTACTGCTTCAAAGTGTAAGCTCATCCTTTTCTGAAAAAATGAAAAGGTGCATTTACACTGTACCCCCCCCTCAGTCTCTGTTGTACTTGCCTTCATGGGTGACGAGCTGCAAGTGTCCATGCAGTCTGAGGATTTGAAATGCCCGCTCTTCTTCTTCTGTCTGCAGTGCTTCTGGGACAGATCAGAGTGATTCTGATTTTACAGCGCTGGCCCAGAGCATCCTGAAAGCGCTGCAGAGAGAAAAGCAGGGATTTCAAATCCTCAGACTGCTGCACCAGCTGCATTGGCTCATCACCCATGGAAGCAGGTAAAGTGGGGACCGGGGGAATGGGGAGGGTGTATGGTGTTCAGTTCACTTTTTTCACTTTTTCTTTTTTCTGAAAAGGTAAACTAACCCCTTAAAGGAAACTCCCTTAACAAGGGTATTACAAGCCTCTATATAAATTCTCATGGGATTGTGCCCCTGATGGTCCCAGCCTTTTCTTCCCTGTGTGGCCTTTTCTTCCCTCCTTTGACAATACATGTTTTTGTTGATCTATCTTCTTATTTCTCTGGGGTGATGTTGGCTATGGTGGCGGCTGGTTACTATGGTATATACTGTCTATTAGCAACTTTATCCACCCTCCCTGACTGAAAATATTTCCCAAGGAGCACACTGCTGGGATGTGACTAGCACGCTTCCTGCATAGGATTCTGTGTGTCTTGCCTTATCCAAGGCCTGCAAATGCCTCTGCTGGAGGATAGAAATACATGGCTGAAAAGCATAGGAGGAGCAAAATCAGTGGATGTAGGAAACTAAATCTGGAGGGCTTGTACCAGCTGAGGCATTGCTATAGCTTGTAGGTGGACATGTTTTACATGACTATTGCAGCCACTTTACAGCCGAACAATTCCACTGTCTGCACTGTGGGAGGACGGAGTGCTCCAAAAGTGACTCTTGCTGTGATCATCCTATTGATAGCTATTGAAGATGCCTTGGCTGCTTCTACTGTTGGAACATAAAAAGTAATTCTTCATCCGCCGGCGGCTCACAAGTGACACCTCTGCCTTGAGCTGCACAATCCATCACTATCAGATAACCATCATGTAGGACCGGTGATGGCAGGTGAGAGTCATGCCGGGCAGATCATACTAGACTGCTCACAGCTGGTAGAACACGTGGAGCTGCATTATACAGTCAGCAGTTACATCACTTTCCTGGACGGACCTGAGCAGGAGGAGGCGGCCCTTCTCCCTGTACATATAACCCCGAGCAAACCGACAGCAAGACACCCGGACCGGCCACCTGAGCATTCTCTGTGCTGCTGTATGTACAATACCTTTTATATGTTACATGTAACATCTTTGTATGTGTTGTTCCTTCACTCCCACTAATCCGTTATATCTTCACCTCCTATTATGTTGTTATATCTTCACCTCCTATTATGTTGTTATATCTTCACCTCCTATTATGTTGTTATATCTTCACCTCCTATTATGTTGTTATATCTTCACCTCCTATTATGTTGTCATACCTTTTACCTCCTCTTATACATTCACACATTTACCCCCTCTTATTACACCTTTACCTCTTGTGTTCTACCTTTACTTCCACTTCTACATTACATCATTGCCCCTCTTCTTTATTATACCTGTACTTCTTCATATGTGGTATACTTTTAGGCCTACTTTACACTTTCCATCTTTAGGCTAGATTCACACCTATGCAGGTTGCGTTTGACTTGTTTCTGCACTGCGTTTTGCCTTTTTCACCTGCGTTTTTGCGTTTTTTTTTTTTAATTGTTTTCATTTTTCTTGTTGATAGGCAGATTTAAAATGCAACAAAAACGCACTACATGCTTTTCTGCAGCATTTCCATTGAAGTCTATAGAACTGAAAAATGCAACTTTTGCATTCAAAAAAGTTTCAAAAAACACCAGATCAAAACGCGGAGATGTGGACTGTACTGCGTTTCTGCAAAACGCTGCAGATACCGCTTAGGTGTGAACCTAGGGTGAATGTTACAAAGCAGCCTGATGGGCTGTACACATGCCATGGCATGCTTTGCATTGTGGCCACAGCAAAAATTATATCCCCTATCACATTCAGCGTTCATTACTACTGCTGAACGCGTCCCATACAAGTGAGCAGGGTCATGTCGCTACCAGTTGTGTGCGGGCTTTCGTAGTTATGCCTTTTATTTCTTTTATGCCTAACACGGCTACCCACTTTTATGTATAATACCCTTATCCCCTCCTATACCTTACACATTAAACCCCTCTTATTTATTATACCTTTTTTGTTTCCTTGTATCCGTTTTATCTCTGCTTTCACTTATACATTACATCTTTACCACCTCTTATGTATTATGCCTTTTACCTTCACTTATTTATGCAGAACTCATTTACCACCTCTTATGTATTATACTTTTACCTCCTCTCACATGCAATGGGGTAGATTTACTAAATCTGTAGAGTGCAAAATCAGGTGAAACTGTGCATGGTAGCCAGTCAACATCTACCTTCAGCTTGTTCAATTAAGGCTGGCCATACATTTATACAATTGAAAGTGTTTAGATTTGACCTCCTATTATATGGTTTTGGTAAATCTAAAGGAACATTGTATAATGTATGGCCAGCCTAAGCTTTGACAAAAAAAAACACCTGGAAGCTGAATGGTTTCTATGCAGAGCTGCACCAGATTTTGCACTCTTCAGATTTACTAAATCAACCCCCTTGGCTGTATTACGAATAGCTTCTCACAATCGTGTCCTGTCAGCTGTTGTGTGTCCTGGCAGCCTGTACTGCTGGGTCATTGCATGTGACCATGTATTCCTATGAAACTCTTCACACTGATCCATTGTGGGTCCAGTGTGTTTTTCAAAGTCCTGCTTGCTGCATGTTTGGCGCAGTCAAAAACTGCACCAAAAACGCATCTCCCTATTGACATCAATCAAAAACACACCTGCATTTTGTTTTTGATTGATTTCAATGGGGAGGTGCATTTTTGGTGTTTTTTTTTTCTTTCTACCGAACCAAACATGCAGCAAGGAGGACTTTTGAAAAATGCAGCTTTTGAGTCACATGTCCTTTGTTAAAAAAAACAGGTATGAACGTAGCCTTAAGCTGGCCATACATGGGTCAAACTCCTGAAAGGAATTTTCTTTCGAAAATCTATTCTAAGCATTTTTGCACCATTAGTGGGCCACAGCAAAGGCTGATTTTCGAGCGACCATCAAATTTGAGTGATCAATGCATGTTGTAAATTTTTGGAAAAATTAACGAATTTCTGATCAATGATGGGAGAATCATGTGAGAAATGTAATCGAAAAAGAAATGAGCATGAGCTGACCTGGAAAGAAAAGATTCTTGGCCACGAAAATTCTTTTTCAACATGACGTGAAATTAAAGGCTTGGTTGATGGAATTTTGAAATCAATAGTGGCACCATCAGATTATAAAATGCGCAAAATGTTTTTAAAAAATTTGTTCGGAATTCGACCCATCCATTAGTCATTGGGTCAGGCGGCGTTCCTTGGCACCACCAGGAATGATGTACATGGATGGTTTTACCTGATGTTTAATGCATTTTTCTTACTTGAGTCTGAGCTGCATTCACATATACTTGCATAAAGAAATAAAACTAAGCACAGATTTGTACAGGTTTTTCGGGGTTGAACGAGGTATGTAGGGAACATAACTCTTCCTCACTGCCTGTTGAATTCCCTCTAAAGAATGATCCAGCGTGGATCGCTCTTCACTATTAAGAGGGTAACACGACTGTAAATGAGCCCATCGAGTTTTACAAGCTGTTGGACGGTTTAGTTTGTGTCTTCTGCTCACACGATTCTCATGCACGGGGGCTAACCTCCCAGTGTACATAGGACCTTCTCCAATTAGCAGCAGATTGTGTTTTGTAGATCTCTCTCTCCTCTCCCCCAGCTGTTGTAATTGCTGATTAAACCACCTGTGCAGAAAACATGACCTGCTGGGCTACTTGAGGACTGGAGGTAAGAACAGTCTTTGGCTGTATCCTTTTCATTTTCTGGCTAAGGCTGGGCTCACATATGTGCGGGGCCGGTTTGCAGTGCGATTTGTAAAACAGTCCGGTGTGATTTAATTTAACAATTTGTATTGGAATCGCATCTGCACCGCTAAAGTGTGTGACATTGGAAATCGTGCATGAACTGGGCTGAAAATCATACCGGACTTTTTAGCATCCAAGGTGAAAAGACCAAAGTTATCACCCCCATCTTTACATAAACTACTTTATCAGCCTAGGTTGCATGTCCTGCCCTTTTTAAGCACCCCGTTCCTGCTGAAGCACCCAAGGTGGCCTCCTATGCCTTCTCCTCAGCCCGGCCCTGGTTAAAACCCCATTTTCTGCTATCCCTCGACTATTGATCTGTGGATAAAGATCTCAGAACTGCGAACTGCTGCAGGCAGTATCAACTCCAATATGGCCACTCCAGCAGGTACAAGATCTTCAATCCCTGACCTGGTCATTCCTAGCTCCGCTCAGCCATTTATTTCTTGGGAAGGGTTTGTACATGCCGGGTGAGTGGAATCAGAAAGACAACAGGGATCAGAGCAGAGTGTTCTGCTGATCATATAGGGGGAAGGGGTCTGCCATTATGAGGGGCATCCCTCTCCTCCTGCGGAAATTGTTATATATTGTGAAGAATTGAACTGGAACTTCACAAACACTTGCAAGTTCTTGTAGAACGATGGCTGGAGCTCCTCATCTGGATTAACATAGAAAAGTGACGGCAGAAAAAGACCGAGTGGTCTATCGAGTCTGCCCGTTGTTGGGTTTTTCTTTTTTTTTTTTTTTGTTTTTTTTTTTTTTTGAGGGGGGGTGTTTCATTTTTGTGTTTTTGTGGGGGTTTTTTTTTTTTTATAACTTTTTTGGTCTGAGTATAGATCTATGCTTGTCCCAAGCATATTTGAAGCTGTTTAGCTATTACTGTTGACTGGGTCACTACCTCTGCTGTCTTCTCCATAATATTTAAAGAGCCAACCACCGTCTGAGCCCACCACATTCCATCTGTAACTGGAATATCACTAGACTTGCACTTCAATCCACTGTTTAACTGGTGGCTAAAAAATGTATTTTTTGACCTTGAGAGCCAATCAGATATTCATTATTTTTTGTTACCATTTTTTTGTGCTAGGTAAGTGACAGCTGCAGCTTAAAGGATACGCTCACCTTTAGAAGCATGCTGTATGTTACACCTGTAGGGTGTAACCTGCTTCTATGCACCTGACTCTGTGACAGTGAGCGGGGATCCTCTCCCCAAACCCGCTATCACTTTTTGAAAACTGCACAGCTGTACGGGGCTCTGCTCACACAATCGCGTTATTCAGTCAGAGACCTGTGAATGAAAAAACTACAAGTACCATCTTCCACCGCAGCAGACGTACTTGTAGTTTGAAAGGGCTGCGAGTGTACTGCTCAGCATGCTCATAATCAATTATTCTTCCTCTAGCCTTGCAACAGAAAGCCCATAATGGGATTCGGGCACAAAGCTAAAGGTATAAATTTTTATAATTTTTTTTTTTAACCTGCAAAAATATATGCATTTATGTTTACCGGTAAACTTAACCTTTACTTTCCCATTACTACTGAACTTGTGCAATGTCATTAAAGTTACATCTGTCAGGAATCTGTAGACGGTAAATGACTTGCCATGTGATCTAATTTCATAGTAAACCAGAGTAAGTGTTTGGTTTTATTCTGTAGTGTGGGTGTGCACTGGCCTTGTGGTGTCAGATAAGACAGAATTGTATTTAAAGTGTCACTAAACCCACAACAGTAAAATCAGTCTGTATATGCAGTAAAGCATGCTTGTTATACTCGCTGTGCAAAAAGGATGTTTGAGCCTGTCCTCTGACCCTCCCCTTCTTCCACAGTCCCCATTCCATCTGCTGATAGCACAGAGCCTTGGGGGCAAACTTCACATGCTCAGTTTGGTGTGTTGATAGATTTTTTTTGTTTCTAGAGTGCATGTGATCAGCACAGGGCCAATCGGCACTGTATAGATAGGGGTTCAGGGATTATGCAGCCTCATAGGACAATCAGAGGAGAATGAAAACTCCTCCTACAAGCTGTAACCAGTGCTCTGCTGGACACTGATCAAAGTCACAGGACTGCTACAGTTGTGTTTGAAAATAATAGCAGTGTGTTTAAAAAAAAAAAAAGTGAGTAAAGCTCAAAATTCTTAAAATAGCTTTTATTTCCATACACGCAAATGCATTGGAAACACTACACATTCTATTCCAAATCAAAACAAAAATATTTTTTATTACTTTACAGAAAGTGAACAAAAAAGGAAAATTTAGACTGTTAAAGAAAAATGCAGACACTGCTATTTTTTTGATCGCTAGGTTCACATCTGTGCAGGTGATGCCGCTGCGGATCCGCGCGAAAATCCGTGCAGCCGCACCACCCACACAGAGAAATGCGGACCCGCGGGTGGGTGCCATTAATTCTAATGGCACGCCGCCCGCACTGGAAAATGCAACCGTACTGAGAACCGAGGTTCCCATGCGGGCTGCGTTTTCCAAAGAAGTGTGTCACGGGCACGGGAATCCATTCAAATGTATGGGCTCTCGTGCCCGTGCAAAACGCGGACCGCACAGCCGCATATATGTGAACCAGGGGTAAAACTCAAAACATTTACTGTATAAACTGAACAATTCTTGAAAATTTAGCTTTCCTTTGAATCACTGAATGAATATTTAGTTGTATAAGCACAGTTTCTGAGAACTGCTGTACATCTGTGTTGCATGGAGTCGCCCAACTTCTGGCACCTGTGATCAGGTATTCCAGCCCAGGATGATTGGACGACATTCCACAGTTCTTCTCTATTTCTTGGTTTTGCCTCAGAAACTGCATTTTTGAGGTCACCCCACAAGTTTTCTATTGGATTAAGATCAGGGGATTGGGCTGGCCACTCCATAACGTCAATCTTGTTGGTCTGGAACCAAGATGTTGCACGTTTACTGGTGTGTTTGGGGTCGTTGTCTTGTTGGAACACCCATTTCAAGGGCATTTCCTCTTCAGCATAAGGCAGCATGACCTCTTCAAGTATTCTGATGTATTCAAACTGATCCATGATCCCTGGTATGTGATAAATAGGCCCAACACCGTAGTATGAGAAACATCCCCATATCATGATACTTGCACCACCATGCTTCACTGTCTTCACAGTGTACTGTGGCTTGAATTCAGTGTTTGGGGGTCGTCTGACAAACTGTCTCCGGCCACTAGACCCAAAAAGAACAATCTTACTTTCATCAGTCCACAAAATGTTGCGCCATCTCTCTTTAGGCCAGACAATGGGGTTGATTTACTAAAGGTAAATACACCGTGCACCTGCAGTTGCTATATATCTGAGGGGAAGCTCTGAAATGAGGCGAAGCTCTACTGGTTTTTCTAGTCATGTGCAAGCAAAAATCCTTTTTTTTTTTTTTTAATTTTCATTGCATGTTCCCCTCAGATCTAGAGCAACTGCACTTGCAGTGCACAGACTATTTTGCCTTTAGTAAATCAACCCCAATGTGTTCTTTGACAAATTGTATCCTCTTCAGCACCTAGTTTTTTCAACAGTGGGACTTTGAGGGGCTTTCTTACCGATAGCTTGGCTTCCCATAGGTGTCTTCTAATTGTTACAGTATTCACAGGTAACTTTGTAGACCTCCTTTAATCACCCTAGAGCTGATCCTTGGCTGAGTCTTTGCCATTTAGTCTATTCTTCGATCCATTCGAATGGTACTTTTCCATGTGTTTCCCCCCCCCCATCTTTCAGGTTTTGGTTGCCATTTTAAAGCATTTGAGATCATTTTAGCTGAGCAGCCTATGAGTCTCTGCACTTTTTTATATGTTTTTCCCTCTCCAATCAACTTTTTAATCAAAGTATGCTGTTCTCTCTGAAAATCTGATTAAAATAGGTCGTTCCAGGCATTTATTCAGAAGAAGTGCACTATACCCAGCATGTACATTTGCCGCCTTTGTTCTTTAATAAGGGCTACCTTTTTGACATCTGTTTTTTTCACAGACTGAATGAGCTCACTACTTGAACTCCACACTGCTATTATTTTGAACATGCCCCTTTCAATTAATGATTTAATTACACAGAATCAGCAGCATGCATGTCATGACTGTTGGGTCTGTTGGATTTCTATTACTCTACTACACTTGCTAGTAAATGATTTGCCATGTAGAAGTATAATTTATACCAAAAACAGTGATTGATCAGGTTAGTGATGTTGGACTGCTATTACTTTGAACACAACTGTATATACTGCTGATGAGAAAAGGTTTTATTTTTACTAAAATAATTGTATTTCCATGCTCTGTGTACTGTGGGAGACCAGATGTAGTGAATGCAGGGTCCTGGGGGGACCGGATATAGTGAATGCAGGGTCCTGGGGGACTGGATATAGTGAATGCAGGGTTCTGGGGGACTGGATATAGTGAATGCAGGGTCCTGGGGGACTGGATATAGTGAATGCAGGGTCCTGGGGGACTGGATATAGTGAATGCAGGGTCCTGGGGGACTGGATATAGTGAGTGCAGGGTCCTGGGGGACTGGATATAGTGAATGCAGGGTCCTGGGGGACTGGATATAGTGAATGCAGGGTCCTGGGGGACTGGATATAGTGAATGCAGGGTCCTGGGGAAAACTGGATATAGTGAATGCAGGGTCCTGGGGAAAACTGGATATAGTGAATGCAGGGTCCTGGGGAAGACTGGATATAGTGAATGCAGGGTCCGGGGAGACCGGACATAGTGAATGCAGGGGCTGGGGGGACCGGGTATAGGGAATGCACGGTCCTGGGGGACCGGACATAGTGAATGCAGGGGCTGGGGGGACCGGGTATAGGGAATGCACGGTCCTGGGGGACCGGACATAGTGAATGCAGGGGCTGGGGGGACCGGGTATAGGGAATGCACGGTCCTGGGGGACCGGACATAGTGAATGCAGGGGCTGGGGGAACCGGGTATAGGGAATGCAGGGTCCTGGGTTTAGTAACACTTTAATACTATAATTATGATTGCACTTCATTGCACCCTTTGTCACTTTCACAAATCAGGAGCTGGATTCTGGGCTGAGAAACTTGACTTGATCGAAAGTACTGACATTCCATGAGATGTAAACCCTAACTGAATGACATTTAGTGTGCTCAGTGTACCATAAACCATTGCTATTATTTTATTTGCATTTTATGATCCTGCATTGCACCTCAGTGCTGCGGATCTCCTGTAGAGTGCCCTTGCAGCCACCTCCTGACTACATGTACTCCAGCAATGGCTGCATGGCTCAGGGCAGATTTTCTGAGAAGAGTGGACCATTCATCTATATTGAGATGGTCACTTGTCTCCATTGGAAGCCCATGTGACAGAGTGACATGTATAAATATAATTGTGAGACAGAGACAAAGTGTTGTCGCTCCATAAAAGGAACTTCAAGCAGGAACACCAGGGACTATTCTAATAAATGGTGCAGATCTAAAATTATTGAAAATTATGCTTGGAGTGATTTGTTAACCCCTTCCTGCCTACACCAGCATCCCTAGTTAGGAACGCACAGGTGGAATGATAGGCGTTCATGTGACTACGTCACAATGATCACATGATGCAAAACGGGTTCCACCAGCTACCAATCTGTAGCAGGGACCAAGGACTGCCTGTAAAGCTCTGTCTGTGTGCTGAGATCACATTCTCAGAACATAAACCGCCACCTGGCGACATGCCGGCATTAACACCCACCTTTTGTTATCGCACATATGTGTTTGTGCGTCAAAAAGGGGTTAAAGATATGAGATTTTCATGAATGGGTTTACATATACTTCGGCAGAAATTTTACAGTGCATTTCGATGCATATATATATAATATATATACTTTTATGTATATGTATCTGACAGTTGGATTCATGTGTGTAAAGCGCTGCGCCAACTGTAGGTGCTATATACATCCTGTATTATTAATATTAATGTGGGCAGAGTGAATACCCTACAATGTGGAGGTCCTGGCTGCAATTCCCATTAGCGCCATGTTTTCTGTATGGGTTTCCTTCAAAGGCTCTAATGCACTAATAATTGGTTTCTTCTCAAAATTGGCTCATTGTACACCACAATCCCCGCTTTCAGTGTGTAGTTTCCTAAGCACATTTCCATGCATTTCTGCTTGAATTGTGCTTGAATGTACATGTGTTTGCAGGTCATCAGTGTGCATTTACCTGAGAGAAAATGCATTGGAGTAGTTTTTTTGTTTGTTTTTTTTTGTAATGTCATTAGCATAATAAGGGGGGGAATATGGTGTCAACATTTAATCCGATAAAACATCAGCTTTAAACTGTGTGTGTGTGTGTGTATGTATGTATGTATATGTATGTATGTGTGTATATATATATATATATATATATATATATATATATATATATATATATATATATATATATATATATATACACATACACACTTGGTTCTAAAGTCTGAAGGTTTAGAATGCATGAAGGTAACAAAACCTTCAGTGTTCAGTTCCCCCCGCAGAACCCTAATACTTACCTGATCCCGATCCGGCATTGTGCACGAGAGCAGCAGCTCTCCCAGGTCTCTCCCTCCTCATTGGCTGAGACACAGCAGCAGGAGCCACTGGCTCCCACTGCAGTCTTTCACAGACAGTGATGAGACAGTGATGAGCTGGGCAAGACTGAGCCACACTGTGTGTGTCCCATAGACACACACAGCCAGCTAGGGAGTGAGCATGTACCAGTTCCCCCATAGCAAGCCGCTTGCTATGGGGGCACTTGGCAGGAGGGAGGGTCCAGAAGTGCGGCGGGAGACCTGAGAAGGGGAAGATCAGGGCTGCTCTGTGCAAAACCATTACACAGAGCAGGCAAGTATGATGTGTGTGTTACTGTAAAGAACAAAAAATTGATCCTAAAACCAATTTAAGCTGGGTATACATGTGACCTGAACAGGAAAGAAGCTGACAAATCCCTGCATCAACACAATGATGTTGATGCAAGGGTCTCTCTGCTGTTCTAATGTATTTGGATGCTGGTTCTCCAGCATGACAGAAGCCAGTTGTTAGACTTCTGTTGGATAGATGATGAAAGTCAGCTGGTCGTGTGTGTGTGTGTGTGTGTGTGTGTGTGTGTGTGTGTGTGTGTGTGTGTGTGTGTGTGTGTGTGTGTGTGTGTGTGTGTGTGTGTGTGTGTGTGTGTGTGTGTGTGTGTGTGTGTGTGTGTAACCGCTTCCCGTCCGCAGTATAGCAGAAGTAGTACTGCTACAGGGCAGCACAGGTGCGCAAAATCACTGTGTGTGTATGGGCCTGCTTGATTGGATATGAATAGATTGACTTCTTTTTGCATAATTTCTGGTAAATCTAAAGGATTGTATAAAAATTGTACAATTAGGTTGTAATGTGTGTGTGGCCAGCTTTAGATCATGATAGGAACAGGGACTGGTGAGAAGGGTTCAGCTTAGCCAGTTAGTTAATTAAGTTGAATAAATAGAACCTAAAAGTAAGATTTTTCACAAAAACCTGCTGCATGTGTACTTTGTGACCTTTGCAGTGCTCTGTAACAACATCATCTAGAAATATGCAGTGTGGAGATAAAGCAGAGTTTATGGTGAAGCTTTGTGTTCCAGCAGAGACCACATGTGGTGAGGACGCTCAGGGAGGAAGAGGAAGTCACCGGTCACAGCAAGGTAAACACTCACAATGACTGGCTGTCTTGCTGATACAAGAATGCCACTTATGTGCACTTTTTCCTCCTAGCTCAGGGTTGTCGCCTCCCCGACTCCAGTCTGTGCTGCCATGGCGACGTCTGGCCCATTCTGGCCAGTCTCCCTGCTCTCTCTCAAAAATGCAGTCTTGTCCAGCCCAGAGTCATTAATTTTCAGGTTTAATCCCAGAGAAAGGGTTTTTTTTTTTTTTTTTTTGGGATTTATTGCTCTGCGGGCGAGCTAGGATTTGACACAATGAGATAGCTGCACTTCCTGACATCCTTTCTATTCTTACTGAGTGGCGTCAGATCTTCCCCCTGGATATTGGAGGGAGCCAAACGGACCTACAGCTTGTCAGGAGGTCTGTAAAGTGACAGGAACACCAGAGAGGGCACAGGCACTATGGGACACATCGGAGAGGGTATGAGCACTATGGGGTAGATCGGAGAAGGCACAGGTCCTTTGGGACACACCAGAGAGGACACACTTACTATAGAGTAGATCAGAGGAGCCACAGGCACTATGGGGCATCTCAGAGAGGGCACAAGCACTATGGGACAGAGCAGAGAGGGAACAGACACTGTGGGGCACATTGAAGAGGGCACTAGCACTATGGGACAGGGCAGAGAGGGAACAGGCACATTGGGACACATTGAAGAGGGCACAAGCACTATGGGACAGAGCAGAGAGGGAACAGACACTGTGGGGCACATTGAAGAGGGCACAAGCACTATGAGACAGGGCAGAGAGGGAACAGGCACTGTGGGGCACATTGAAGAGGGCACAAGCACTATGGGACAGAGCAGAGAGGGAACAGGCACTGTGGGGCACATTGAAGAGGGCACAAGCACTATGGGACACATTGGAGTGGACGTAGGCACTATGAAACACGTGACAGGGCACACACTTTGCGACGCATCAAAAAGGGCACAGATACTGTGAGGCCCATCATTAACAAGCTGGACAGAGTTGATTTATTGTACAAGTTTTCAGTTTTTTTTTCATTCTATTTTCTGTTTATTTTGCAGCCCCTGCAATTAGATGGCTTCTGTGCCAAGTTTGAAATCGGAGAGATTACCGCTGCTAGAGGACGGGATCCCCCCAGCCAAGAAACCCAGGTAGTTGTTTAAATTTAATCCCTTGTAATGGGAGCCCTAGGGGAAGTGACCCAGACTCCGACCCATGTCCCTGTCTCACCCCTATGTGATTAATGTAATCATCTTCCCTGAGGGAAAAGTGGATTCCCTCAAGGTCGGAGGGAGCTTTGCCGAATGGGAAAGCAGGCGAGAGAAAAGCATGTTGCCAACAGTAATCTACAGTGCGTTTGAAAAAGTATTCATACCCCTTGAAATTTTCCTGATTTTTCATATTACAACCAAAAACGTAAATTTTATTTTATTGGGATTTTATATGATAGAGCAAAACATAGTGGCACATAATTGTGAAGTGGAAGGAAAATGATAAATGGTTTTAAAAATTTTTTGCAAACAAAAAATCACACAGAAGGTTTGTGATATAACAAGAGCATTTAGGCAGTAGCCATTGCCTTCACGTCTTTCAAAAATCACACTTGTATGACCTTAAAGTTATTATGTGACTATTATAGTAATATTCTGCAGAGAGCTGATCTTCCACAATGTTTGTGGAAATGTTCAATCCCACCTTCCTGCTGATAGGCAGAGGTGTTCTGATCAGAACCCACCAATTGAAGAAAAGAGGTATTCCAACCGAAACATTTTTAAGCCCTTTTATTTGTCCCCAAAGGCACCCAATTTGTATTTAGAAGAGCAAAACCATTAAGGAATACCCTGGAGCAAAACCTTAAGTATTTTTTGAGTTACCATATATTTTTAAACCAGACAGCCAACAGTCCTTGCAGAAAGGCAGGGGTTAATCCTTAGTGTAGGTGTCAGGAATGCTTGTCCCACCCATCATCACAGCTGTAGGATGTCTCCATTATTGTTATGCCAGCTTAGGACCATCGCCCTTTCCCGGTCCACTGACTCCCTCATCCTGGTGAGATCAGCTGGAGTAATGTTCTTTTATGTTGGGAAATGAGGTGTAAATGGCCATTAATGGACTGTGTGCACCTCCAAGTAATCTGAGAGAACCTTGCAGCTCAGTTCACTTCATCAGATGAACAGACCATTATTTCAATGTTCTATTTAACTACCAAAAGTGTCTTGGTACACCGACCCTTTCATCCAGCCTCTAAAAGTTTGCACTTGTTGTTTTGAAAAGCCAGTATAAAGTAAAGTACTGATAAAAAGCACTTGTCAGTTTAACCAGTCATTTGTGGTGTATTAACCACTTGAGCTCCTGAGGATTTACCCCCCTTAATGACCAGGCCTCTTTTTGCTACTTGGCGCTGCACTAATTCAACTGATAATTGCGCGGTCATGCAATGCTGCACCCAAACGAAATTTACGTCCTTTTTTTCACACAAATAGAGCTTTCTTTCCATGTAATTTGATCACCTGTGCGCTTTTTATTTTTCACGCTATAAACAAAAAAACGCCAAATATTTTGAAGAAAAACACTATTTTTTATTTTCAGCTATAAAAAATATATAGTAAACTCAAAGTTGGTTATAAATTTTGGCCAAAATGTATTCTGCTACATGTTTTTGGTAAAAAAAAATCCCAATAAGTGTATATTGATTGCTTTTTGTGGAAGTTATAGCGTCTACAAACTATGGTATAGATACTGCAATTTACGCCATTTTTCTGCTATACAGCGCTGCGCTAGTTTAACGGACAGTTGCGCGGTCATGCAATATGGTACATAAATGAAATTTACATCCTTTTTTTCCCCACAAATTGAGCTTTCTTTCGGTGGTATTTGATCGCCTGTGCTGTTTTTATTTTTTGCGCTATAAAAAAAAAGGCTGACAATTTTGAGGAAAAAAAAACAATATTTTGGACTTTTTGTTATAAAACATGTCCAGTAAAAAAAAAATGCCAAAATCAAATTTGGTCATAAATTTCTGCCAAAATGCATTCTGCGACATGTCTTTGCTAAAAAAAAAACCCAATACGTGTAAATTAATTGGTTTACGTGAAAGTTATAGCGTTTACAAATGGCGGGAAAGATACTGGAATTTTTAGGGTTTTTTTTATACTAATAATGGCGGCGATCAGCGAATTATGGCAGCGATCAGGGACTAATGGCAGGACTGCGGCGGACATTCTGACATTGGGGGGTACTGACTTGGGGTCACTGACATCCCCAAAAACACTAATACAGTGATCAGTGCAAAAAAAAAAAACTGACACTGTACTAATGGCACTGGGGAGGAAGGGGTTAACTTTATTTAGCAGGGAAGGGTTATCGGAGTGAGGGGAGTGTTTTACTAGGGGGCGGGGGTGTGTACTGGGCGGGACAAGGCTGATCGAGAAAGTGAAACTATTCTTTCTCGATCAGCTCATCCTCGAGCTGACAGAGAGGTGACAGACAGCACAGCTACTGCAGCTGTGCTCTCTGTCACCGTTTACCGCCGATCGCCGGGACATAGCCGCTAATGAGCGGCTGTGACCCGGCAACTGACATCTGCGGCAGTGATCCACAGGACAAATAGGGCGGCAGCGCGCCTCGCGCGCGCCCCCTATTTGTTTACAAAACACACGTTTTAAAACGTGGTTTTGCCTGATAGTGCCGCCCTGCCGCCGTATATCTACAGTGGCTGGGCGGCATGCAGTTAACTCTTCCTCATCTCTGTGACTGGGGTTGTATCTCTTGCCTACATACTTTGTAATGAAAAGTGCCCATTGTTCTCCTCTCACAATGTTGGGGAGCATTGTAACAAAACTTTAATAATCGTCATGTTAAGAGGATAGTTTACATCTGCATTATGTTATTAACAATCTGCTCCAATGTTGACTGGTAACTTGATTGTGCAGGTGTACCTCGGTTTACAAACGTCTCGGTTAATGTAATTTTCGGTTTACGAATGAAAATCCATTGAAAATAATGCCTCGGTTTGCAAATTTTTTACAAATTTCTTTTTCGCAATACGAAGTGTATGTCGGTGCCGATTTTTTTTAAATGCAATTGCTCACAGAATTAGCTGTCACTTTCCCCAGAGTTAAAGGAAGCTTTGTTTCTTTTAAGAAACTAAAATGAAACCTTGTTTCTTTTAACTTAATAAATAAACTAAAAGGAAACTTTCTTTCTTTTAGCTAGGGGGAAAGTGACAGTTGAATCTCTGAGCTATAGTGAAGGAAAAAAAAAAAGCGGTAATTACATTTAAAAACTGGCACCATAATAAAAAAAAAAAAACGGCGTGGGCTCCGCCCTCCCATCCGGGTCTGGTATGGATTTTGAGGGGAACTCCCACGCCAAAATTAGAAAAAAAAAAGAAAATGATATGGATGGATGGGAGGGGGAAACCCCAATTTTTAATTGCTGGCAAATCTTTTACATTCAGCTGTCAATGGTCACTATTAAAATACCACATGACTTGATAAAATAACTCATGCGGTATTTTAGTAGCGTTTACTTATTTCTATCCTCCGGAACGGATTAAATGGTATTCAATGCATTCCGATGGGAAACGTTGTTTCGGTTTACGAATTTTTCGCTATACGAAAAGTCCCACAGAACAAATTAAATTAGTAAACCGAGGTATGCCTGTAAATCTGATTTGTTCCTTGATATAGCAATACATGTATAGAAAATCAGATTTAAAAAAGTATGTCAGATGTAATTTGAACATTTTAATTGGATGTAAGGATCCATGCATCTATTATAGTTGCCAGCCAGGACAGACACCTAGCATAGTGATGGCAGAAAAGACCAAGTGATCTATTAAGTTTATCCTTTTTTTTTTTTTTTTTTTTTTTTTTTTTTACTTTTTTATGCCATTTTTGCCTGCATATAGGTTTGAGTTTGTCCCAAGCATGTTTAAATTCAGTTCCTGCAGGCTGACCCACTACCTCTACTGTTCCAAGCATCAACAATTATTTTGCTAATGTAATACTCTTCTCTTTCACTTTGGCTTTTATTTAAGGTGATTAGTATCTGACCAACATAATAGAACAAATTTTGTTTAATCATTAAAGTACAATACATACAAAAATAGGAGGAAGAGGTTTAGAAGAGAGGATGCATTAGTTAAATGAAAATTCAGTGCATAGAATGTAAAACGAGCTATTATTGTCAGTGGGCCAGACCATTCATTGGTATCTATGAGTGCTAACGTCACAGGGCTCATAAATGGGATTAAGTGTACAGAGTGATTTCACAAGAGAGCCCATGAGATCAGCACTCCCAGTTATGATATAAAAAAAACAATGGTATTCACACAGGCTACAAATGATAATATAATACTTTTCTAAAGTTATTTTTAACCATTCCTCGTGATAGTTTGAGGTCTTGTCCCTCTGTCCTTGATTTCAGCTTGGTACTTAAAATCCTGCCCTCCTGAACCTTATTCACGCCATTCATTTATTTAAAGGTTTCAGTCATGTCCCCCTTTTCCTCTTTGCTCCAGACTGTACATATTGAGTTTCTTCAATTTCTCCTGATATGTTTTATCCCTCAGACCTTTCACCATTTTTATTGACTGTCTTTGGACCCTGGTTATGTCTTACCAATTACTTTATGTAAGTGAGGTCTCTGTCTCTGGAACTAGACACAGTATTCTAAATGAGGTCTAAGTAAATGTCTGTAAAGAAGAATCGGGACCTTCTTCCTTCAGCTGGTGATAACTTTAGTGATAACTGAAGATCTATATAGAGGAATCAGGACCTCCTTCCTCCTGCTGGTGACCCCTCTAGTGATAACTAAAGATCTGTATAGAGGAATCAGGACCTCCTTCCTCCTGCTGGTGATCCCTTTAGTGATAACTAAAGATCTATATAGAGGATTCAGGACCTCCTGCTGGTGATCCGTCTGGTGATAACTAAAGATCTATATAGAGGATCGGGACCTTCTTCCCCCTGCTGGTGATCCCTCTAGTGAAGCCTTTTTCAACCAGGGTGCCTTCATGCGTGCCTTGACAAAATGCCTAAAAATTGTCCAAAAATGGTATACAAGCCAGCAGGTGGATCAAGCCTGCCTTTTAGTTACACAAAACCAAAGGTTTTCATTGTGCACCATTACAGCTTTCTAGTGGCTGGTGACCTAACAACCAATGATGTCATCAGCTGACAAGTAGGACATTGGGCACCTGCACAGCATCCTTACTTGCCCTTTTACTGCCCCTCTGCATAAGCACTGTGGTCACACTAGCTATGTGAGAGAGAGAAACTGAGTGAGAAGAGAAACCATGGAATACTATTCAGTACCAGTGTGCAAAAGTGTATTTGCTTTGGAAGAATAAATCGCCTCTAGCATTGGGTGTCCTACAAATGTTGCTGCGCTCTGTAAAACTATTTACTTTTTAAATTTTGTAATGGGTGCCTTGAGATTTGTGCACAATTTTTAAAGGGTGCCTTGACTAAAAAAAGGTTGAGAAACACTGGTCTAGTGATAATTAAAGGTCTACCTAGAGAATCAGGACCTCCTTCCTCCCGTGATCCCTCTAATGATAGACACCACAATTCTGTTTGCTTTCCCCACTGCCAGGCCACATCGTTTTTGTTCATTTTGTATTCATGTGAAATGAGCACCCCAAATCTTTTTCCTCTGTATTTCCAGCTTACCCTGTACCCCCCTAATGTACTCTGTTGGGGGATTCTTTTTTCCTTAAGTGCATTATTTATAGGTTTTTTTTAGAGCACTCATTTTAAAAGCTGCCTTTTGTGTCCATTAACAAGTACAATTTATCCCACCTGAGCAGACAGCTAGGTACACGCTGGTTAATAAGTAATCCCAGCAGTTTTCTCAGCTGCTGAGACGCACTTCAATACTCCTCTCCCACACAATATGGTTCTTTTCTGTCAGATCTCAAAATATTTTTTAAATTAAATGTTTAACAATGAATAAACTAATCGCTGATTACTGGTCAGTCCGACTTGGATTTGATGAAAAATGAAGAACATAAATACCAAAATGGGAAAACAATATTTTGATACAGCAAGCACCTTTAATGTAGGAAGACAACAAATGCAACTCCCCTGGGACATTAATGCAGCAACAAGAAAGCTTGTATCAAAAAGTATGTCAAAAAGGTCCAAAAGATCCGTAAAAACTAGATTTATTATAATTACATCTAAAATAATGGCTTGAATTAAAGACAGTGCACATTTTTTAAATATTTTGATATCTTTTCATGTGTCAACACTGAAGAAATGACACTTTGCTACAATGTGACGTAGTGAGTGTATAGTTTGTATAACATGTAAATTTGCTGTCCCCTCAAAATAACTCAACACACAGCCATTAATGTCTAAACCGCTGGCAACAAAAGTGAGTCCACGCCTAAGTCTGTGCCCACCTCCATGATGTTTCAGAGAGGCCCTCCTGACATTCAGGTGTTGGTTGTTCTCCCAATACCAGCCTGACTGCGGCTGTGGACATCACTGTGTGAGGAAGCCTTCCCACCTAGATTCTCCCTGGGGAGCCACTAGGTATGAATGTAAAACAGGCCCTGCATTTCTGATGTGTAGGAATTGGGGCTGATCTGAGGTCTGAAGGTCCAGAAATCAGAACTGATTGATTTGAGGTCTGAATTAAATTGACACTTAATGTGGAACTGAACTGCATCTGAGCATCACAAACTAAAAATGCTACTTAACTATTCATATTCAAAGCAAACTCCCCCATCCATCCATGTTTTCATGCTTTATTTTGCTGAGAATTAATTTTGAAAAACACCCCCTGGTATTTATGGCAGTGGCCATCTTGAGTAAGGGCAGATGATTCCGGTAGCGTTTACTTCCTGGAATCCATCTGCCCTTTAGCTCAGGCATTGACTAAGCTGAGAACCCTCCCTCCCCTCCTGAAGACTCCTGGGATGTATAATATCATTTGCCTAGAAATGGAAACCAGGAAGTAACGGAAGAAATGTAAAAAAAAAAAAGTTTAAAACCAGTAAATGATATACTTGCCTATCTATTTGTTAATACTAGCTGCATAAGGATTAAAAGTTAGTCCATGTTGTTTGAGAGAGTGAAGTTCCACTTTAAATGCTAAGTTTGCCCTTTTCAGAAAATAGCCTATGCAGTGAAGGGGCCCCAGTAGATATATAAAAATTGTGCAGCTTTGTTAAATGTTCATTCGATTTTTTCATAGCTGTAGGCCATTTGGGCCCCCTGGAAGCCTGGCTTAAAAGCTTTTATCTCCAAGCAAAAAATTGTTTTAGAGGACATAAACTGTTGGACGCTCCCAGCATTATGGGAGTTAGTGTCACATCCTAGCAAGGCACGACGTGGAGATTGCTAACTGGGAATTCCTCATTCAGGCTTCCATGGGTGCCCAGACAGCCTCAAGGTATGACAATAAATTATTGAACATTTTAAAAAGCAGCACAGTTCAATATCAGCTGGGGACCCTTGGTTACATAGGTTATTTTCTGGAAAAGGTGAAGCTATCCTTTAATGTAGAAAATGTTTCTGACTTGACCCATTAACCACTTCGACTGCCCTATAGCAGAAGTACTGCTACAGGGTGGCAGGGATGCTCAAAATCACGTTTATGTGATTTTGCATTTCCGGGTAGGGGGCACACACACGCACACGTTCCCTACCTGCGAGACGCTATTGGCTCCTTGGCATGTCAATCACCGAGTCCTGGCCACCGATTCTCAGCCAGGCTCGGTGATCAGCAGCAGAGCTGACAGGGGAGAGGTCTGTATATAAACACAGATCTCTTCCCTGTCAGCACGAACAGGCTGCTTTGTATTGCTCTGCACAGCAGAGCAATACAGAGCAGATTGTCTACATAGTAAAGCACACTATGTAAAACACAGCACACAGTTAACCCCCAGATGTTAACCCCTTCCTACCCAGTGTTATTAGTACAGTGTCAGTGCTTTTTATTAACACTGATCACTGTGTTGGTGTCACTGGGGATGTCAGTGGCAGTTAGTCAGTTCCCACCAGTGTCAGAATGCCCGCCACAGTCCCACAATAAGTCGCTGATCGCCACCATTACTAGTAAAAAAATAAAATTAAAATTAAAATTCCAGTATCTATACCGCCATTTGTAAACGCTATAGCTTTCACGTAAACCAATTAATTTACATGTATTTTGATTTTTTTTTTTTTTTTTTTTTAGCAGACATGTAGCAGAATACATTTTGGCCTAAATTTATGAAGAAATGTTATTTTTACAATTTTTTTTACTGGATATGTTTTATAGCAAAAAGTTATATATATTTAAAAAAAATTTGCTTATAGCGCTAAAAAAAAAACCTCAGAGGTGATCAAATACCACCGAAAGAAAGCTTTATTTGTAAAGGAGAAAAAAGGAAATAAATTTAATTTCTGTATAACATTGCATGACTGCGCAATTGTCAGTTAAATTAATGCACCTCTGTATCGCAAAAAATGGCCTGGTCAGGAAGGGGGTAAATCCTCTGGAGGGCAAGTGGTTAAGAACAGGAGATAAGTTGCCTAATCTTCAATAATTTCTCACATGTGGTTCTCCCAAATTCTTCCAGCTGGCCACTGTTCAGTAGGTAGTCAGGTGGTAAGCGAATGGATAGGTTATAGAGCCAACCCCTATTACTTGTCTCACTCCTGAAGTGCTGTCTTTCTATTTTTTATTCCACTCCCCCCTCCAGTGACATAACCTGTAAATGCCAGCAGAGCCAAACTGGTTTATGGATCATTTTACAAACCTGCGCCAATATCTTGAGGGTTTTTAGATTGGACTTGGATGAATGACTGCCCTTGCCAGTTTATATCTGGTGTAATATTTACCCCATTGCTGAGATTTTCTTTCATTTCTGTTCTGGTGACACCAGAACAATAAATAGGAGGGCACTTGCAAGGGCACTTGCAACAATAAAAACGTTGTCAGACGTTCAAAGCTCACTTTACTATTAAATTATCAGCATCGCCATTGGGGAAGGGTAGGGAAAACCCTAAGAAAAATTTGGCTGGTATTTGGGCTTTAAACTTAAGCTACCACCGTGGTCGATAGTGTATACTAATTCGGTTAGATGCCATTTTGTACCCTTCAGAAAGCTGCTGCCCAGTCTGAAGACAAAGAAGCCGCAGGAGCTGGTTCTGGTGATCGGGACGGGGATCAGTGCCGCTGTCGCCCCGCAGGTTCCTGCACTGAAGTCCTGGAAAGGGTTAATCCAGGCCCTGCTGGATGCTGCCAATGACTTTGACCTTCTAGAAGAAGAGGAGAGCAGAAAGTTCCAGAAGTGTCTCCATGAGGACAAGAACTTGATTCATGTGGCCCATGACCTCATCCAGAAGTTGTCCCCGGTCAGTGCCCACTCACAATACTACTAATTGATACTAGGGTCTATCCCTACAGCCAGCCACTGTGAGGAGCACCTCCACACTGGCAGCAGTTATTTAAAGTGTTGGGGGGGGGGGGGGGGTAATATCCAGATACATGGTGTCTGTAGTGGGAATCAAACCCAGGACCCCAGTGCTGCAAGACCTTAGTGCTACACACTCTACCATAATTTGAGTGATCCTTTTCTGTTTTTAAATATGTAGGTATTTAACATATATGTCCTTTTCAATCTTCTTTCCTCCTTTAGCGCACTAGTAATGTGCGGTCTACCTTCTTCAAGGACTGTCTGTACGAGGTGTTTGATGACTTGGAGTCCAAGATGGAGGACTCAGGCAAGCAACTGTTACAGTCCGTACTGCAGCTGATGGAGCATGGTGCCCTTGTCCTGACAACCAACTTCGACAACCTTCTGGAGATCTATGCCTATCACCAGGGGAAACAGTTGGAGTCCATCGATCTCACTGACGAAAAGAAGGTAACGCCAGACACCAACAAGCCTCTTGTGTGATTATGATACTGCTTGTACACATGATTATCCCTCAAACGGTTTAAAAAAGTCCAGGTGCTGTGTACAGCTGATTATAGACCTGAATGGTTAATGAGGGTGTACTCTGGTACTTGCATATAGCAGATTTTTTGTATTTGGGAAATACCCTATACACAGGGTTACACAAGTACCAGCATATGTTGGCATACAGCCATGTACACAGCACTTAGAATTCATTGTGTGCTCCTAATGCTCAGCCATGGGCATGAGGTCAAATACCCATGGTGTTCAAAGCACAGGCACACACGTGGCCCAGCAGCTGTCTTTGTACAGCCCGTGGACTGGGTCATTATCTCTTGGGCACCTTTTATGGACTTTTTTAGAGCTGCATCAGGGTGGTGGGTGCTGAACGCTGTCTGGCAC
This sequence comes from Staurois parvus, assembly GCF_062004578.1. Taxonomy (NCBI): domain Eukaryota; kingdom Metazoa; phylum Chordata; class Amphibia; order Anura; family Ranidae; genus Staurois; species Staurois parvus. The sequence continues at coordinate 3,880,812 of NW_028318467.1, read as the reverse complement.
TGAGATACAGTACTTTTGAGGCGTAGCTTTTTTTTATCCTGGCCTGGATGAGACAAAAATACTGCGCCGGAGTGCGTGTGTGTGGGTGTGTGTGTGGTGGGGGGTAAAGGGGGTTAACTTTCACTACCAATGTATTGACTGCCAGTGCGAGAGGGCTGAATTTCACTGCCATTGCAGAGATCACCAGTGTTTGGTGGGATGAAGTTTCACTACCTCTGTAAAAAGCCACCAGTGGGCAATGGGAGGGTTATGTTTCATTGGCATTGCAGGAACCAGTGCGAGATGGAGGAAGAATTTGGACTAGCTGTCAAGGAGTCACCAATCTGCCCACTTAATGTCAATGCAGGCTAAAGCTTGGCTGCTGTTTCCCCATAGACAGTGTGGATGATTCTAAGCTTTCCCAGTTAATGCCTTGCTTTTTGATCAATTAATGCTTGTGGTTGTTTGTTTTTTTTCACGTGACAACATGGGGTTCTTCTGCATAATTTACAGGATGCTGGTGGGGGGATCAAAGCAGGTTCCGAACATCACATTCAGTGTGTTTCCAAGAAGAAAACTTTTCCCATGATTCCATGGGAATCCACTAACCTGTTAGGTGTGAACGCAAGTGTTGCTTCCGGTCATTGGCTGGGGGTTGTGACAGGGAGCTAGTGAAAATACACTTTAAATCGCGTGTGCCTGCTATACAGTTGGTTGACAACCAAAATGACACAGCTCTAGGGCATCTATAGGTATGTGTCAACCAATCCTATTTCCCCATGGTCACATGCACAGATCACAAGCATTTATTGAATCAGCTGTATTGCTAGCTTGGTGAAGCAGCACAGATCGCTCATTACCAAGATATTGAAGATTTTTTTCTCACCAGGTACTTGAATGGGCTCAAGAGAAGAAGAAACTTAGCGTCTTGCACATCCACGGCGTTTATACAAACCCCAGCGGGATCGTCCTTCACCCGGCCGGCTACCAGAATGTCCTACGCAACACAGAGGTCATGGTGAGATCACACTCTCAATTTGATGATCTGAAAAAAAGAAACATGAGAAAGGAAGTGTCTAGTGATTATTGCCACTCTGAACTGGAGAATAGCATCTGTAATCTGATTAGGGGTAACATATACTTTTCAGTTATTTTATATTAGCCCCAGTTGTGTTGCATGTAGATACAGCAGGGATTGGCTAAATTTCGATCCATCTCTGGCCACTTCTGCTAGAGAAATCAATCTAACGATCGGCTCCTCTCACATGGGAATGTCGAAAAATTCTTGTTGGATTAGCACTGCAGTCAGTATATTATGACAGTGGAGGTGTCTCTGCTGTCAGAATACAACAGTGTATCAGGGAGGATTTTCCCCATCCACCTTGATTGTGTGGATGGGGAAATCTGTGTTTTTTGGATCAGCCGGCTATGGCCAGCTTTAGTCATTGATCATTGCACAAAGTTTTGACTTGCATTGATATCCCTTATTGACTAATCTAAATGCCAACCATAGCAAAAAATAAAAAGTATTTATCCATATACACTATATTGCCAAAAGTATTGGTTGGCCTGCCTTTACACACACATGAACTTTAATGGCATCCCAGCCTTAGTCCGTAGGGTTCAATATTGAGTTGGCCCCGCCCTTTGCAACTATAACAGCTTCAACTCTTCTGGGAAGGCCGTCCACAAGGTTTAGGAGGGTGTCCATGGGAATGTTTGGCCATTCTTCCAGAAGCACATTTGTGAGGTCAGGCACTGATGTCGGATGAGAAGGCCTGGCTCACAGTCTCCGCTCTAATTCATCCCAAAGGTGTTCTATGGGGTTTAGGTCAGGACTCTGTGCAGGCCAGTCAAGTTCCTCCACCCCAAACTCGCTCATCCATGTCTTTATGGACCTTGCTTTGTGTATTGGTGTGCAGTCATGCTGGAACAGGAAGGAGCCATCTCCAAACTGTTCCCACAAAGCTGAGAGCATGAAATTGTCCAAAATGTCTTGGTATGCTGACACCTTAAGAGTTCCCTTCACTGGAACTAGGGGGCCAAGCCCAACCCCTGAAAAACAACCCCACACTATATTCCCCCTTTCACCAAACTTTACACTTGGCACAATGCAGTCAGGCAAGTACCGTTCTCCTGGCAACCACCAAACCCAGACATGTCCATTAGATTGCCAGACAGAGAAGCATGATTCGTCACTCTAGAGAACACGTCTCCACTTTACAGCACAGCATCCGTTGCTTGGTGATGTAAGGCTTGGATGCTGCTGCCACCCCATTCCATGAAGCTCTCTATGCACTGTTGGGCTCATCTGAAGGCCACATGAAGTTTGGAGGTCTTTAGCTATTGACTCTGCAGACAGTTGGCGACTTCTGTGCACTTCAGCATGCGCTGACCCCGCTATGTCATTTTACGTGGCCTACCACTTTGTGGCTGAGTTGCTGTTGTTCCCAGTTGCTTCCACTTTGTTATAATCCCACTAACAGTTGAGCGTGGAATATTTAGTAGCCAGGAAATGTCACGGATGGACTTATTGCACAGGTGGCAGCCTATCATGGGACTTCGATTGAATTCACTGAGCTCCTGAGAGCGACACATTCTTTCACAAATGTTTGTAGAAGTAGTCTGCATGCCTAGGTGCTTGATTGTATACACCTGCAGCCATTGAGGTGATTGGAACACTTGAATCCAATGATTTGGAGGGGTGTATCAATAATTTTAGCAATATAGTGTATATGTTTTTTTTGTTTTTGTTTTTTATTTTCAAATGGAAAAAAAAAATGGTTGTGTTTACTGCTCTCTGAAAAGTGATCTGCAGTATAGCAGTGGCAGTTTTACATTGCATGACTATGCTGCAACTGCGAGCCAAACATTTGGCTCACAGTCGTGGTGCAGTCAAATTGATCTCATTGGCCAAATTTGAAAGGCATTGCTGCCTGTTAAACTCTGCAGCAAAGCATCACAGCCGTGGCTGTGCACAGCTCTACCGGACTGTGATGTTAACATTCAGGAGGGGTGGCCAGAAGGATGTAAAAAAACAGCTACACCAGCTGCCTGTGCCCTAACTGTTTAAAAATGTGCTCACCGATGTTGCTGTTTAACATTACATGTCCATCTAAAGCTGGAAAGCTCTTAGTTCACTGGGCTTAGTTCAGATGAAAAAAAATAGCAGATTTCTCCATCCACACAAAAGAGATGAAGGGGAGAAATCCCTCATGCTGGGACCTTGTATTTTGACAGCAGCACATGCAGCTGTCAGAATACACTTATCAGCTACTGCAGCTGATTGGCTGCAGCCGCTGAATGATAAAAGTTATCTTAACGTCCCTCTGGCAGAAGTTAATCAAACAGTTGACTTCTGTTGAGTGGATACTACCACACACTGTTCAAAATTTTGTCCTTGCTGAAGACGACCCCTTCTAATGGATTACTACAACCGCTGTGCGATTTTTCACTGCAGAACAAAGTGTTGTCACTTTTATAGCGGGGAGAAATCTTCCAGTCTAGGTAGCTCTTCTAACATCTTCATTCCTGCTGCAGCGGGAGATCCAGAAGCTATACGAGAACAAATCCTTCCTGTTCCTGGGCTGTGGCCGCACTGTGGACGACACGACTTTTCAGGCGCTTTTCCTGGAAGCAGTGAAGCACAAGTCGGATCTGGAACACTTCATGTTGGTTCGGCGGGAAGACGTAGATGAGTTCAAGAAGCTGAGAGAGAACATGCTGGACAAGGGCATCAAAGTGATCTCCTATGGCACAGAGTATACTGACCTGCCTGAGTACTTTGAGAGGCTGGCTAACGAAATCTCCAACAAAGGCCGGACAGGTACACAGCCAGCTTTTAACTTGATATCTCCCCTGGTTCCACATACACATTTTGTGTACTTATCAGATAGAATGAATTCCAACAAAAACCACTGCAGACCATGAATTTTACGTTCCTCAGCAGAGTTCCTTGTGCTGGGAGAATGTTGATATATTTTCTGTTGTGGAACTAGGAATATGCAGATGTGCATGCTCCCAGCTCAAAGACTGCTTGGTCACTGACAGTGCTGGTCTCACACAACAATCAGGAACCATGCTGAATTTTTCACGATCACGTGATCACTATGCCAGCCAGTCAGGATGGTCATGTGAGTTTATTTACAAACAGAAGTGCCAGCTCTGCTACCACTGTGCCTTGCATTAACCTCCTTACAGCAGTTGTGTGTGTATGTATGCATGTATGTGTGTATATGTATGTGTGTGTGTGTATATATATATATATATATATATATATATATATATATATATAAATTATTATTATTATTATACAGTATTTATAAAGCGCCAATAGTTCGCTCAGCGCTGTACATTACAAAAGGGGGACAGAACATGTGACAGAACAATAGCAATACAATGCAAAACATGAGGGGATTGAGGGCCCTGCTCTTTCGAGCTTACAATCTAGGAGGGAGGGGGTGGTGGCACAGGAGGAGATAGCTGTGGGGGATGGAGTGGTAGGAAGAGTGGAGGAGGTCGGCAAGTTAGCAGGGGGTGGGGTAGGCTTCCCTGAAGAGATGGGTTTTCAGGGTGCGCCTAAAGGAGAGGAGAGTAGGTGATAATCTGATGGGTTGGGGCAGGGAGTTCCAGAGGATGGGTGACACCCTGGAGAAGTCCTGGAGGCGGGCATGGGAGGAGGAGACCAGGGAACTAGAGAGAAGGAGGTCTTGTTTGGAGCAGAGTGTGCGTGCTGGGCGGTACTTGGATATTAGGTCAGTGATGTAGTTCGGGGCAGTATGGTGGACAGCTTTGTACGTCAGCGTTAGGATTTTGAATTTGATCCGTTGCACAATCGGAAGCCAGTGGAGGGATTGGCAGAGGGGGGTGGCGGAGACAGAGCGGTTGGAAAGGTGAATGAGTCTGGCAGCCGTATTCAGGATCGACTGAAGCGGGGATAGCCAGCGGCGAGGCAGGCCAGTGAGGAGGGAGTTGCAGTGGTCGAGTCGTGATATGATGAGGGAGTGGATGAGCTGTTTAGTGGTTTCTGGGGTTAGGAACGTGCGGATTTTGGCGATGTTGCGGAGGTGGAGTCTGCACGAGTTTGTTAAAGATTGGACTTGGGGCTGGAAGGATAGGTTGGAGTCCAGAATGACACCCAGTACTCTGGCCTGCAGGGCGGGTTTGATGGTAGCGTTGTTGGACGCGACGGAGAAATCAATGGGGGGTGGTGTCCGGGCTGGGGGGAAGACAAGAAACTCGGTTTTGGAGAGGTTCAATTTAAGGAAGTGGAGCGACATCCAGTCTGATATGTCGCTCAGTAGGTGTGTGATTCGGGCTGAGACCGAGGGGGTGAGGTGGGGGGTTGAGAGATAGATTTGTGTGTCGTCGGCATAGAGGTGGTAGTTGAAGCCGTGAGAGTGTATGAGTTGGCCAAGGGAGGAGGTATAGATGGAGAAGAGAAGGGGCCCGAGGACAGAGCCTTGAGGGATCCCAACAGAGAGGGGGAGTGAGGGGGAGGTGGTAGCATTATAGGTAACGCTAAAGGAGCGTTGTGACAGGTAGGATAAGAGCCAGGAGAGAGCAGAATCTCTGAGGCCGAGGGAGTGTAGTTTTTTGAGGAGGAGGGGGTGGTCGACTGTATCGAAGGCCGCAGAGAGGTCAAGGAGTAGGAGCACTGAATAGTGGCCATTAGCTTTGGCGGTTAGCAGGTCGTTGGAGAGTTTGAGTAAGGCAGTTTCGGTGGAGTGTAGGGGACGGAAGCTGGACTGTAGGGGATCGAGGAGGTTGTTGTCGTTGAGGTGAGAGCATAGGCGGGTGTAGACTACGCGCTCGAGGAGTTTAGATGTAAATGGGAGCAGGGAGATGGGTCTGAGGTTGTTCGGGTCATTGGGGTCCAGGGAGGGCTTTTTAAGTATGGGGGTGATGTGTGCATGTTTCAGAGGGGAGGGGAAAGTGCCTGAGGAGAGGGAGAGATTGAAGATGTGGGTGAGGGAGCGTAGGAGGGAGGAGGAGGAAGGTCGTAGGAGTTGTGAGGGGATAGGGTCGAGGGGGCAGGTGGTGAGGCGGGCATCAGAGAGGATCTTGGAGACTTCCTCGATGGTAGTAAGGTCAAAGGTGCGGAGTGTGGGGGGGGGCTTCAGTATGAGGAATGTAGGGTGGGGTGGAAGAGGAGGTCAGAGCAGTGGTGGGGCCGTGGGAGAGGGGTGATGAGGGGGTAGCTGAGTGAGGGTGAAGGGGGTTGGAGAGAGTTTGAGCAGCGACGAAGTCCCTGCGGGTTATGTCGAGGGGGAGGGGGGATAAGGGGGTAGCTGTGTGAGAGGGGACAGGTTGAGAGGGCGTGTGAGTTGCGGCAATGTCCTTGCGAATTGTGTCAATCTTGTTTTTGAAGTGATTGGCAATCTCAAGGGCAGTGAGTGAGGTGCTGGGTGGAGGTGGGGGTGGAGAGAGTAGAGAGCTGAAGGCGGAGAAGAGTCAGCGAGGATTGGAGGAGAGGGCCTTGATGAGGGTCAAGAAGTAGGCCTGTTTGGCAGCATGGAGGGAGGAGGTGTAGGTGCGGAAGGCAGATTTATAGCGGGTGAAGGCTTGTTGGGATTTGGTTTTGCGCCATAGTCGCTCCAGGGCACGACTTTGTCGTTTGAGGGTTTTGGTGTGATCAGTCTGCCAGGGCTGGAGCGGCCGGGGTCTGATGTTGCGTGTGGTTAAAGGCGCTAGTGAGTCAAGGGCTGTTGAGAGCGCATTGTTGTAGGCGGTCAAAGCCAAGTCGGGGCAGGACAGGGGGAGGATGCGGTCGTGGAGTTGATCAGCTGCAGAGTGGAGGGAGGCAGGGTTAAGGTTGCGGAGGTTACGGCTGGTAGTAGTGTGACATTTGGAGGGGTAGGCGTTGGAGGATGAGGAGATAGAGAAGGTGATCAGGTTGTGGTCAGAGAGAGGGAAGGGGGTGTTAGTGAGGTTGTGGGGAGCGCAGCGGTTGGAGAAGACAAGGTCCAGGATATTTCCGTCGGAGTGGGTGGTGGATTGTATGCACTGTGCAAGTGCAAAGGAGGAATGTTAGGTGGAGGAGACGGGCTGTGTCTGGGTTGTCGAGGTTGACAGGGATGTTGAAATCCCCAAGGATGATGGTGGGTAGCTCAGAGGAGAGGAAGAAGGGTAGCCAGGGAGGACTCGGAAGGTGCTCTGCAGTGACAGGAGCAGACCAACCCCACCACCTTTACGACCGTTAGGCCTGGGTGAGTGGGTCCAGGTGAGACCTCCGTAGGAGAGTGCAGCAGGGGAGGTAGAGTCAGTGGGCTGGATCCAGGTTTCCATGATCGCTAGGAGGTTGAGGGAGCGGGAAACAAAGAGGTCGTGGATGGCGGTAAGCTTGTTGCACACCGAACGGGCGTTCAGGAGTGCACATGAAAACGGGGGGGAGATTTTAGGGAGCAGGGGGACAGATACTAAGTTGTGGGGGTTGCAGTAGGACGTGGAGGTGGGAGGGTGTTGAGCGGGTGAGGGAGGTGGAGGGCCAGGATTCGGGGAGATGTCCCCCACGGTTAGGAGGAGGAGAAGGGTGAGAAAGGTGGCATGGGAGCGGGATGTGCAGGAGCGTGAGAAACTCCTAGTGGAGGTGTTGGGGTCAGTGGGAGAGCGGAGTAATAGGAGGAGGCGGTGGGTGCCATAGAGGGGCGAAGGAAGCAGCGAGGACACGATATACAATTGTTTGGGAGGGGCAGAGGGATATAGTGAATGGATTTTGGGAATGGAGGAGAGGAACATGAGAAGGAGGAGTGGAAGAGGCATTTTGGGGAGGTGAAGAGAGCAATAGTAGGGAGATGATAGCAGTGAGGGGGAGATGTACAGGTTGTGGGGTGGAGCAGAGGGGTAAAGAAATGAGATTTGGGAACAGAGGATAGTAATATGATAAGGAGAAGAGGGGGCGTATTATATAAAGGTACACAGAGTGGGACTCAGGCATGTAAGAGGTTTCCCAGGGTGTTTGCTTGCAGTCTTCCAGCATGCAGTAGAGCTTCTTGCTGTTGTTGTGTCTTCCTGCTGCTTGAGTTCTCCTGCTTTAGTTCAACTGCTGCGTTTAACTGCACTCGTTCTATGCACTCGTTCTAAGCCGCACTCAATCTGAAGCAGCACCCCCATCAGAGACTGTGCCCCCCATCAGATATACAGTCATGGCCGAAATTGTTGGCACCCTTGATATTTTTCCTGAAAATCATGTATTTCTCACGAAACGTATTGCATTAACACATGTTTTGCTATACACATGTTTATTCCCTTTGTGTGTATTGGGACAAAACAAAAAAAGGGAGGAAAGAAAGCAAATTCGACATAATGTCACACAAACCTCCAAAAATGGGCTGGACAAAAGTATTGGCACCCTTTCACAACTGCGGATAAATAAGAATGTTACAAGCATGTGATGCTCCTGTAAACTCACCTGGGGCAAGTAACAGGTGTGGGCAATATAGAAATCACACCTGAAAGCAGATAAAAAGGAGAGACGTTCACTTAACCTTTGCATTGTGTGTCTGTCTGTGCCACACTAAGCATGGACAACAGAAAGAGGAGACGAGAACTGTCTGAGGACCTGAGAACCAAAATTGTGGCAAAATATCAACAATCTCAAGGTTACAAGTCCATCTCCAGAGAACTAGATTTGCCTTTGTCCACAGTGCGCAACATTATCAAGAAGTTTGCAACCCATGGCACTGTAGCTAATCTCCCTGGTCGTGGACGGATGAGGAAAATTGATGAAAGATTGCAACGCAGAATAGTCCGGATGGTGGATAAGCAGCCCCAAACATGTTCCAAAGACATTCAAGCTGTCCTGCAGGCTCAGGGAGCATCAGTGTCAGCGCGAACTATCCGTCGACATTTAAATGAAATGAAACGCTATGGCAGGAGACCCAGGAGGACCCCACTGCTGACACAGAGACATAAAAAAGCAAGACTACAGTTTGCCAAAATGTACTTGAGTAAGCCAAAAGCCTTCTGGGAAAACGTCTTGTGGACAGATGAGACCAAGATAGAGCTTTTCGGTAAAGCACATCATTCTACTGTTTACCGAAAACGGAATGAGGCCTACAAAGAACAAAACACAGTACCTACGGTAAAATATGGTGGAGGTTCAATGATGTTTTGGGGTTGTTTTGCTGCCTCTGGCACTGGGTGCCTTGACTGTGTGCAAGGCATCATGAAATCTGAGGATTACCAAAGGATTTTGGGTCGCACTGTAGGGCCCAGTGTCAGAAAGCTGGGTTTGCGTCCAAGATCCTGGGTCTTCCAGCAGGACAATGACCCCAAACATACGTCAAAAAGCACTCAGAAATGGATGGCAAAGAAGCGCTGGAGAGTTCTGAAGTGGCCAGCAATGAGCCCAGATCTAAATCCCATTGAACACCTGTGGAGAGATCTTAAAATTGCTGTTGGGAAAAGGTGTCCTTCCAATAAGAGAGACCTGGAGCTGTTTGCAAAGGAAGAGTGGTCCAAAATTCCGGGTGAGAGGTGTCAGAAGCTTATTGATGGTTATAGGAAGCGACTGATTTCAGTTATGTTTTCCAAAGGGTGTGCAACCAAATATTAAGTTAAGGGTGCCAATACTTTTGTCCAGCCCATTTTTGGGGTTTTGTGTGACATTATGTCATATTTGCTTTTCTGCCTCTGTTTTATATTTGTTCCAATACATACAAAGGGAATAAACATGTGTATAGCAAAACATGTGTTAATGCAATACCTTTTTTGTGTGAAATACTTGATTTTCAGGAAAAATATCAAGGGTGCCAACAATTTCGGCCATGACTGTATATATATATATAATTACACACACGACAGCAGGGCTAGTGGGCCTTAGCACCCAGCTGTCGCATGTGTGTCTCACTGTCTTGTTCTGGGATGCACTCCATTGGCTCCTCCAGAACTTTGACAAAGGTGCCATGGACAGCTAAGGTCAATTACTGACTATCAGGAGCCAGTAGGTGTGACTCCCAGTGACATCAACACTATGCAGCCAAACACAGTGCATCAAGACTGAGAGCTAATCGGCTAAAAGATTTCACTGCCAAAGCTTAACTGAACAAGCTGAAGTTAGAAGCTGATTGGCTGCCATGCACAACTGCACCAGATTCTGGGTGCACCAGTTTTAGTAAATCTCCCCCCATGTGTCTTCTTTTTATTTATTTTTTTGCACTCCTGCACCTCAACCTATGTATTTGGTGTTGCCTGACACTGATAATTCTCAATTTCTCTGCTCTGTATGACAGGCACGATGATAGAACTGCCTCTGAAGAATGGGCCAAGCTTACCAAACAGTCCAAATAAAGGTAGGGAGCGAGGGAGATGCTTCTTAGGTGACTGCTTGCAATTGTACAATGCATTGCTATCCATAGTAAAGACTTATTGTCAGTGTCACCTCTCTGCCTGTAGACTTCTGGTTGTCACAGTTCTATATGTATAAACAGGTGCAGTATATTGTGTGCCCTGCTATTAACAGCCATTTGGGGGCACAGTACAAAGATCCCCTCCCATAGGCCTTGGGGTAGATAATGTTAATTGTTGGTAAAAAAGAGTCCTATAAAAAACGCAAATGCATTTTGGGAGCACTACCACTCCCCCTTGATCAGGGATATATTGGAACTAGTATTGAGCTCTCCTCAAGGAGGAACAACTTCACAACAGTTGCTGAGCAGCAGTGGAGCATAATGTGTGTAGCCACCATAATGTGTTGTTCTAAATTGGAGACTTAAGGAAGGGCAGGGCTTCTAAGTCAGGAGGCAGCTGTCTGTCAATTGCAGAATCCCCAGAGGTCCCCAGAATAGTCTGGGAGATGTAGAAAGGTTACAAGCACCACTAAGCAAATCAAGCAGATCTTTATTGTACATGACAAAAGAAGCAAACGCATTTCAGAGCTCAGAACTTGCCTATCATTAGGTCTGAGAAATAAAATGTACTGGAAGTAGTAACAGGACTCCAGTTTGCACATAGGGAGGACAAGAGGTCTAATGAAATCTGAGAGCCAAGACAAACAATTGTTATACATTACACAGTTAAGGAAAGGCTGCTATTGTAATAAAGTTGATAACAGACCATCTCAACGAAGAAGCACAGGTAACAGGATTTTCCATCTATCCATAGACGCTATATGTATGTGGAGTAAACAACTTTGAACCAAGATGGCGGGAGAGAACAGAACACTATACCCCCACCCCCAATCCCTACTTCTTTATCTTTATCCTCTTCTTGGTTCCTTTTAGTTATACCATATAAAGTGATTTTGCTTACTTGTACAAAGGAAAAGCTGCATGCATTCCTAAGACTGTATTGAGGATCTTTATACTGCACTGTTACAATTTTTTAAAGTGTATCTCATAAAACATTTTCCAAGAACATTTGTTTGTAAAGAATTGTATGCACTTAGGTAATGCCTTTAATCCAGAGTTCATTTTATTTGATATTGCACGCATAACAAATGTTATATTCATCTAACAATATTAGTCTTTGCATATACTTTACATACTAACGGATGCTATATTTTGTTACAAATGTAATTTTATGAACACATAATTGAAGAATAAAAAGCACGCTGTGTTCTTTTAACACAATTACTATTTACCATTTGTAGGATATCACAATGCAAACAAATTCCCCAGCACACCTAAGCCTGGTACACAATACTACCCAGTGGGCTGAATGGAAACAAAAAAACTGCCCTATCAGATGTTAGTACAGCGATCTCCCCTGCTGTGCTATTGTTTTTTGCCATGCGGATGCCCCCCCCACAAGAACACTCTGGTCAGCCCTCTCAGCTTGAGAGTGCTGATCGGGAGTTGATTGGTGGACTTTTTTTTTGGGTCATGCCCCTTCAACAGAAGCCGGCTGAACGGCCAGCGTCTATCGTAACGGCTGCCATATACACGGGCCGAATGTTGGCTGGTTGCTATTGAACTGGCTGATTCCGCCCCCGAAATTCGGCCTGTGTGTACTAGGGTTTTCCCAGAACAAAAATACAGGTTAGGGCACACTTCTGTGCCAACGCTCCCTAGCAAAGGGCTCTCCTTGACCCTTTTTTTTTTTTTTTTTCCTAAAAAACTGATCTCCCCGATATAGGGAGATCAGTTATTTAGAAGAGCAAGAGAGTGCTGCAAATTCAGATTGTGCTAAATCCAGAATGTCAGTCCGGTTCATCACAGGTTGGGCCAGATTAAACTGGCTTCTCATGCTGCTACTTTGTGGAATTACATCCTGCGGTCACATACAATATGCAGATACCCTTGGTTTACAGCTTGGTGCATGTGCCCAGGATGGCAATGTATTCTTTATGGTTGGTCCAGATACCTGCCAGTTTTACAGGGTTCAGTTGATGTAAACCCTTCCCGGGTATATGAGGAGAACATCAGCAGGTAGTTGATTAGTCTATATTGGAAGTCTTTAGCTCAAATTTGTATTTCAAAATTTGATGTGTGGAGAAGGATATGGGATTATGAAGTTACCAAAAGCTTTACGTGTACGTATCATCTTTATTACTGATGATTTGTAATGTCAGAATGTGATAAATATGTAATTGGAATGAGAACTAGTTCTGTAGAACTGTTTGTAGAGGGATGGGTGTGTTTTATATCAGGGTCACTGCTGCTGCTAGTAGCCTGTAATCTGCAATTCTGGACACTTTCCTTTTTTATAATTCCTAATTCAAGGCTGGACTATGGTTTTCCAGCTAGTTACATGTTCAGAGAGCAGTGTATACTGTGGCAGAAACTCTTCTAGATCATCCATGGATTTTTACTACACAACACACTGCAGCTGTCCTGGGAATGTGCAGTTCTTTTTTTAATGCAGTTATGATTTGTGGAATATTATCTAAAATCTGAGGGCACAACTAATATTCACAAAGGAATGACAAATGGAATGACATTTTATGAGCAGACCAGGATGTTGATCTTAATTGGCTACATCATCTAACACAGATGTTCTTGAGACTATGGGATTGTCTGGGAAATCTTGGATCAACATGCTCTTTGCCCCATCTTCTACATTGTAATTATGGATCCCGTATCGGTGATGTCCAAAAAAAGCTGTAATTTGCTGGTTTTCCAAACTACTGAGAAGGTCTTATGCAACTTCAGGAGCTGAAGATAGAATGGACAGGGGTGAGGATACGCACAGAAATCCTGATTTTACCATTTACAGTCTGGAAGAGAAGTTTTTTGGTTTCCTAAAAAGGCTGCAGACAAAGTAATAACTGAAGTTCTAACCAAAAGAAGAAATGGATAATAGTGGTCCACTGCTGAACGAAGACAGGGGGAATCTTCATGATGTTTTGGCTTGTAGAACATTGCTGGTTTTTTAAATCAAATCCTTGTTAAATATTCCATATTATTGTTGAACTCTGGTCCTTTCTTCTGTGTTTTCTGTTGTAGGCCACACATTTAAAACAGTTAACAGTTGACCGTACCAGTGTGTCCAACACTACAATATAAAGCATTCTCCATATCAAAAGGGATATTTCAGGTTTGTATTGCTGATGGCAAATTTAATTCCTTGCCAGTTCCATAAATCTCTCAGGGACTGAATTAATACTTCTCCGCCAGTGTTCACAGTTCTGCCATTCTGTGCCATGAATACCATCTCTTCTCCATCTCTTACCATTGTCAGGTCATTAAATACACACATTTCAAACACACTGTGTTTTTTGGAGGGGGTCAAAGATGCATGTTTTGATCCTGTATTTGGATTGGAGTAGTGTATGGCATGCTGAGGTTTTTGTTTATTGAGTGTAGCTCAGTCGAGAAATAAAGGTGCATTTATACATGATTGTCCTAACCAAGAGCTTGAGTCTATCATATTATTATATCATATTATGGTTGTTCCGCTTTTGTATCAGACCAGATGAGAGCATTGAAATACTGTAAGGCTCCAGGCATACCTGCCTGTTTGATAAACATGCACAAATTTTTGTGCGTTTTTGCTCACATTTTCAAAACACGCTAAAAATGCTTGTTATGTTTGTGGTGCCATTCTTTGTTAATGGCACCTTAAATGTGGCAAGCAGATGTGTAGGAAAATGCACCATAAATGCAGCAAAATGCTACACGAGCTATTTTGCCTCATGTAGGGCCACCCATTGAAAAGAATAGGCTGCCTCCTGTATGTGTGGTGTGCAAATGTGCACAAAAAAAACCCCTTGCACTTTCCAGGTGTGAATGAGATCTTAAAGTCCTGACTTGACAAAGTTATTTTGTGTTTTTTTTTTTTTTTTTTTGTTTTTTTTCATCCCTTCTTAAAGGATAAGTTCACTTTTTAGACAAAAATAATAAATGCACATTTTTTTTTTTGCAGGTAAAAAAAGTGCATTTATTATTTTTGTCTACAGGAGCCTGGAAAGCGGGTCTCCTGCAGACCTGTCAGAATATCTGCTTTGGCTGTATGGGATGTAGGAGCAAGCAGATATACGGACAGGAAGAATCCATGATCTACCACAGCACTCCTCAGCGGCGCCATGGTCGTTCATTGAAAACTACAATCTGACAGCCGCTAAGGCTGTTGGGACTTGCAGTGCATTCATTCACGGAAGTCCGTGAATGAGTGATGCAGCCATGTCGGTGGAGCTCCGCACGGTTGCGCTGTTTTCAAATCTGACATTACGGGGGAACTTCTCCCCGTACTTTCTGTCAGAGGGGGGGGGGGGGGCGATAGGCGGCAGCTGCGGCTATGGGAACATGTTAAATTTTCCACCCTGAAAATGGCTGGAACATGTAACATGATCCCAAAAGTGAACTTATCCTTTTATTTTTCTACTATTTTTATAGTTTTCATGTCCTCCATTAAATTGAACTTGCCTTAGAACATTTGGGCCTAGTATTGTGGTTTTTCCTGTTTTTATTGGAACATGACACCGAAATCCGGGACCGTTGTGTGTCTAACCCCCTGCATTGTTTGCCTCAGAAACCAAACAACAAAGTTCTAATTTCTTTGCGTTGCTGTTTTTAGGGTTTTCATGCTGTCAAGAGTTGCACAGTGAAGAGGAAATGAATTGTCAACCAAAGTATGAAATTCCAGTATTATCCTTTGCAGAATCGGTGAAGACAGACTGTCCACAGACAGAGCACTCATGCATAGCCACCACGTCATGCCTTTCCAGCAAATCACTGGAGATAAGTGACCAGGTTATTGAGCCAGACTGGACAAACTGTACCCAGAGACCCCTGTCTCCAACTATCCCACCTTCTAAAGAAGACCAAGGTCTGCCACCACCTGTTCCTAGTGCATTGACCATTGAGGAGCATCTCAGGAGTTTTATTGACATCCAGGAGGGATTACGGAAGGGGATCATGACAAAGATGAACACACTGCATCTAGACTTGTGTCAGCTAACGATGAGCATTCACAGAAACAATTCCCTGTTCCAAAAAATGCAAAAGGTGGAAACCGACCGAAACCAGTTGTTAAACCAGATGAACACCAACATTGCTAAACTGGCCACCAGCTTGCAAATTTTCGCAATTCAACAAAATGCCAGCCAAAGAGAGTTTTGTGATCTTTTGGACATACATAGGGGATCATTGTCAACATCTGTGGAGGATATGTCTCTTGGAAGTCCATCTGTAGCCACTATCAGCGCTCTGTCTCCTCCTCCTACGCAGTATCGCTACTCCACCAGAGCCAGAAAAGAACACACTACAGCATTAAACTACTCCAGTGACACCAGGCAGAATCCTGCAAAGAGAGGGCGTAAATAAACCTTCACTTTTTGTTAAGCTTTTTTTTTTTCTTTTTCTTTTTTTTGATAGAAAGTATTATTGGAAACAAAATTCAAATGCTGCGTTGTTTTTGTTATAGAATTAAAACGTTTTGAATATTGCACAAGTGTTTCTTTTAATCCACGTAAACAATTGTACCGGTCTAATGTTTTTGTTTTTTTGTTTTGTTTTGTTTTTTTACTTCCTAACTTGTTTTAAACATCACAACTAGTTATAAAGGCAATATTTTAATTTTTGAGTCCAGTGGAGGAAAGTAAGCACAAAGTGTATGCAGAAAGATATGTCAAGTCCAATTTTAGAGTTGTCACAGGAATAAACAGGAAATATTTCTCTAACTTTGGAGAGATTTCCTGTTACTTCTTGTGTTTTTGTGGTACAGGATGTAAAGGAAAATCTCTTCTAAAAAAAACCATTCACTACAAAAACTTAAAAAAAAAGGGTTCTGGCTTTAGATATACTTTAACAATAGAAAAGTGGTGTCTGGTGGGCTGGAACACCTGTTGGCCTATGAACTTCTGTGGTGGGGCATTACCATATGACCTTACTCTTTCCCTGCCCACCTTGGAGTTGTAACAAGCTTGTGATGTTCCAGCTCATGTGCTGCACTATAAATGTTATAAAATGAAAAATCTAGCAAGGATGGTGGGAAGCCCTCATATTGGCACAGCAGGTATCACCTAGGAACCTCTCGCAATGGGCACCAAAGGTGTGCAGACCTGGGGACTTGGCCCAAGGATAACGATGGTGGAGTCCTCTCGTAAAGGGCACAGCAGGTGTACAGACCTGAAACCTGGCATAGGGATGGTGGGAAAACCTCATAATAGATGCAGCAGATGTGCGGAGCCAAGAACCCTACATAGGGATGGTTGGGACCTGGCATATTGTCACAGCAGATGTGTAGAGCTGTGAACTCTGGGAAGGTGGGCACGGCACAAATAGAAGGAACTATCAGGACGTTTAATTGCTCATCCTCCGCCAAACAATGACAGTTTGTGTGGATTGGTCCTTCTAATATAATGGTGTTCACAGTGAAATGATCCTAGAAGCCTAACAGCGTTCAGTTTTATGCATGGCATATGGAACCGTGAGAGATGTAGGTACATTGCTTGTTGCTTTATTAATTAACCTGTTAGCTGGGCAGGGTGGGAAAGGATGGGTGGTGGGGGGGGGGGGATAAAGGTGGATAATGCTTCCATTTCTGATTTTGGTTTTCCTCAAAAACCTTCCTGCAAGATTATTTCTATTAAAGGCGACCTATAATGTCTTTTCATTAAGTGGATATTTTGAGTTGATTGCCAGGTTTGCTCAAGTAACCTTTTAATAAGCCTTTCAAGTTATTACATCCTTGCCGTTTCATATTTTGGGGGTTCTGTTTCATTCTCAGATTTATAGATTCTCCCTCTGATGTGTCTCTGTATCAGAGACTTTCAATAAGCAACTCTGATAGAATGGAGGTAAACAAAAGGACTAGGATGTTTTCATCTAATCTGAGCATACAAGGAGAGGAGCAGTAAAGTGTAATCACTGTGCTACACTACTAGGCAGAAGGCAGTGTAATGACCAGATAATCCATGTACCTGGACTATATAAGGTCCAATAGGTTCTCCTGCAGTTTTCCTATCAGCACAGGGTAATGCCACAGCTTTCCCATCAGCACAAGGTAATGTCACAGCTTTCAAAACAAAAAGGAAGATGAGGGAAGAGCATATCTAATGCCGTTAAAATGCTTCATTAATCATACCTGTATCTTTTATTCTTTGTTTCTGATTAATAAAGCATTTAAAGAATAAGTTAATCTTCTTTCAAAAATAATAAATGCACATATTTTTGTAGAGGAAAAAATGTGCATTTATTATCTTTTCCCTAAGGAGCCTGGAAAGTATTGTACCCGTGAACAATGGATCAGGGGTGTAATGGCAGACTCCTGTAGACAAGCCCTGCAGCTTTCAGCTCATGCCCTTTGTACAGGCTGACTGTTTACAAGCTGCAGGGCTTGTGAATGAACTATGAGGCCGCTTGTCAGCAACCCCGCAGTCCATTCAGAAATACAAGTCGTCGGCCGCAAAGGGTGATGGTACTTGTAGTTCAAGTCATTCACAGGAAACTGTGTACAAATGATGTGACAGTGTGGACGGAGCCTGCATGGCCGTGTCTTTTCAAATAGTGATAGTGGTCGCCAGGAGAAGATCCCCACTTGCTGTCACTAGGAGGAGGGGGGGGGGGAACCTACAGCTGCTGGAACATGTTAGATGTTCCACCCTAAATACAGGTGGAGCATGTAATATGTTCCAAAATCTGAACTTATCCTTTAAGTATACTAGATATGCATTTTCTTTTTTGTTAATAAGACACTGTTGCCTGCATGTGTAGTCATCAAATGTGGCTGCTTCCATGACATCCATAGATAGAAGCAATGTTCCCAAACCATTATCAATGTATGGAATGGTGAGCATGCCGGTTATCTCCTGATACAAAGGTCCTCCCTAAAGGTGAACAACAGAGAATGCTTACTATTATGCTTGTTAGCCCAAGGCTCCGTTCATACCTATGCAGTTTGCATTTTTTGTCCGTTTTGCAGTACTTTTCACAGTTCGTTTTGCATTTTTCTATACGCCTTTTTGACATGTTTTTAATGAGGTTTGCATTTTTGTTCAGCTTTTTCTTTTTTTCTTTTTTTTTAAAGTGGAATTTTTTTTTGCTGGGCAGAATAAAAATGGAAAACGTGGCAAAAAACACACTACCATGCATTTCAGCAGATTCTCCATTGAACTGTATGGTAGCAAAAATGCTGCTTTTTGCTTTTAAAAAAAGTTGCTAACCATTTCCAAAAACGCAGCAGCATAGATGTGAACATGTTCCATAGGAAAGCATGTTAAATGGACTGCAGTACATTTCTGCAAAAAGCACTAAAAAATGTATTGGTGTGAATGGAGCCATAAATGCCTGTTCTGTGCACCTCTTTGATGTAGTTTCATTACTATTAGTGGGCCCATAGCAGTAGAATGATCATATTTGTAGTAGCATATAGCACTACTACTGCTTATGGGAAAAAGACACATTTATAAAGCACAGTGATGGTTTCAGTTTAAATCAAATACATCCCAGATACATCAAAACAAAAGGTTCAGAGTCCTACAGCCTTTTAAAAAGCAACCACAACCTGAGTAGAAAAGCATGTTGCTTGCCAGCATGCTGAAGTAAATGTCCCTTGCTCTTTGTTTGGAAGTAGTGGTCTCTCTGCAGAGGTCAGAGCCGCCCAATCAGCATGCAGCATGAGATTTGCTGATTGCAAAGCTATAGGATAGACTCAGCAGGGAGTATTCCAGACCTCGGCAGAGTGACTGCTGCTTCCACACATAGAGCAAGGGTCCTTCTCTATAATATGCTTTCAGGGGACAGGATTTTCTATGGTCTCAAGCTGTGGCTGCTTTAGCAAGAATACAAGCTGTAAGACATTTAACACATTTTGTATTGATACACCTGAAATGTACTTAACTAGTGAAAAAAAAAACAAAATCCAGGAGTTCAGTCACTATTTAAAATGTGCTGGCTTACAATTGGTTAAGTCCAGCAAGGTTCTCTCCTAGCTACCTTATGGATTTATTTTTTATTTACAATTCTACAAGTATGGCTTTTGTTATACTCCTGGCGCTCTCACAGGAGACAGGCGGCTTGTGTGTGACTTCCCACCCCCCCACCACTGTCCATTCACAGACTGGGCAAGAGGAGAGGATGGGCAGGCAGAGTGGCTGCAATCGATTCTGAGACCCGAAGGTCCAATGTCAGAGTGCCGGAGGTACAGTGATGGCTGTATTCAAAGATTTATGCAAAGTATTTTTTAAATGTTTTGTTTATGGACTGTTCTCCTCCCTGTCAGCTCAGGCACACTGCTTTGGATGGTTGTGCATAGCAAAGCCATCTAAAGCAGTGTGCTTATAGTGAAGCACAAACACACAGCCCCACAGTAAAATGCTCCCAGCACACCGTTAACCATTTGATCGTTCCTCAAGTTAACCCCTTCCTGCCCAGTGCCATTAGTACAGTGTCGGTGCTTTTTTTTTTCTTTTTTTTTTTTTTTTAGCACTGATCACTGTATTGGTGTCATTGGAGATGTCGGTAATCTAGTCAGTTCCCCCCCAGTCTCAGAATGTCTGCCGCAGTCCCGCATGACCGCCCAATTGTCCATTAATGTAATGCAGTGCCATAACGCAAAAAATGGCCTGTCCAGGAACAGGGGAAATCCTCAGGAGGGCAAGTGGTTAAGCTGTCTGTCTGCTCTGAGATACTAGAAGGCAGGACAGTCAGCAAATCCCTCGTAGTACCAGTGATCTCTAGCAGTTTCATGTAACATGTGCCCTGTCTTTGACTGTCTCCTGCAGATTTTCAGTCTCAACAACTACTGTAATTTGTTTGCAGTGTCTGATCATCTCCTCCAGTAAGTCAGCAGTCTTCTAAAGTCTTCTGTATCATTACATACAATATTATGTGTGACCCTTTGTGTGCTTTCAAGGGCCAAATTTGAGACCCCTAGTCCTCATAGGCTAACAACCACTGCTCTGTAGTAGTAGTATTCTGTTTTTTGTTTTGTTTTGTTTTGTTTGGTTATGGTGACCACGAATTTTGAAGCTACTTCCAGTGCATGTATGGCCAAAGTACTAACACAAACTATTCTCTTGTTTTCCCAGGTTCCAGCACATGAGACCTGACCATCAGTCACCACGTAGAGTTATGGTGGAGAGCACAGCTGAAGCAATGGCAGCATGAAAGTTCCTGCTATGTATGCTTCCCATGCTGGTACATCAGAGACACGGTCTTGTATGGCACTTTTCTTTAACTCCCATAGAGGAGTGCTAGTCCTGTTTCTTTTCTTGCTTTCAGGGTTCATTCAATTTGTTTATTGGGGCACTTTGCAGTATGTAAGACTATGGAGGTATAAGCAGGACAGGCCAGTTTTGAGTTGCTGCACTGTCTCCATTTTATTGTTTTAGCTTCTTTGTGCCAGGGCCAGACAAACTTTTTGTATTACCCAACTGTGAATGGTATAGGGTATGTCTGTAAATTTAAAATTTCTGGCTCCCAAATGATTGAGTCTTCCCAGTGGGTTGTCATGAGTTTATGCTCCACCCCTGAGGGGCCTAATTCCTGGAATTAACAGGCAGTGAATGGTATACAGCTCAAATCACACTTTTTGTTTTAACATTAAGTTTGTTTTTTGTTTTTTTTTTTAAACCTGTTGAAATTTTGTTTCTTCTGTATTGTTGCAAGTGAAAAAAAAAGTTTTGATTTGACAGTGCAGTGAAATCAGTTCAATTCTTAAATTTTCAACTCTTCATGTGAATTCATTCCAGGCTTACAGTGCTCCACCACAGTGCCATATAGCCGCTCACCTGAATTACTGACAATACTCTCATGGGTGATACTAAAACTGTTTATTTGATAAAAGTAAAGCACTCCCTGAGGAAGTCACGTGATCGGTCACACAATGTGTCGGGAGAAGCTAGGTGACATCACTTCTGGAGACCAGAAGTTTGGCTTACTGTGAGCTTTTGGCATATTTAGTGCGTAATAGCACTTGTGTATGAGTGTTAATGAAATGCAAGTGCTTTTCTTTTAATCAAATAAACAGTTTTACTTGTATTTCATAAGTACATGGTTTTTCACTTTTTATCTTTATTGGAATAAGTGCCACCCTGCTTTACAACATTAATACATGTGGGGGACACAGAGTGTTGGCAGCTATTCCCCTGATCTGAATTATAGACCACCCAAGTGCTAGCACATAAGTACAGAATGGCCTCAAACCTCCTCTGCTGACTATCTTGGCTCCTACTCTTCAGTATCTGCTCCCCATACCAAGCTGCTTTCTCTGGGGTCAGTTGTCTGTGCTCATTTCCAAGCCAGGCACTGTCCCTAGACACACACTGTTTGGCTCAGTCCTGCCCCTACTCACTGGATTTGATTGACAGCAGAAGTCAATAGCTTACGCTGCCATCAATCTGGCCTGAGAGACCAGGGAGAAAGAGCTGCACACAGGCACAGTGCTGGAACAACACAAGACTCAAGTAAGTGGGAGGGGGGGGATGCAAACATAGACCCCATTGTGGCTCCTGCTCTTCATCTAATGGAGCACAGATCCACTCCAATGCTTCCCTGTCTGTACTGGCCAGGAAATGGAGGATCTTGAACTGGAAGTGGTGAAATCATCACTTCTGGTACAGGTGAGATTGAAGCATGGATGTGCCTTGGTCTGCTCCTGCTCTCCATTCTGAAGTCTGCAGTTGTTGTCCTGGGCTCCCGGTAAGAGTGGGAAGAACCTTGGAAGCATGGAGGGACACTGAATGTGATTGGAAGCTATACAGCCACTGCATCACTTTCAATCCGGGAGCCCACTGAGGAAAACCAGAACAGACTGATGGATGTTACTATAGCCATCAGCTGGTGCTTAAGGGTTCACTTTTTGGATGGATGTAGGTAATGCATTAGGGTAAAAAACAAACTTCAGAACCACTTTAATGCACCATAAAAAAGGTAAATGGGCTCTGTTACTACATGGCAGAGGTAACCCACACCAACCAAACTGTATATCTTACTGACCTGTCTGTTATACGGCATGATTCAGAAAGAATGGAGCAAAAGTAAAACAGATTTATTCATAATAAAATGAACCTAACCCAAAGTGTGTTCATATGAAAAGACACATTACCTGTCCAAATGTTACCTCTGCACTACAAATGTTCATTGTGAGCCCCATTGGTGACAAATGTGGAAATGGTACTCCTGTTCAGTCCAGACTCGTGCTAGCTTGTCCTCAGATATTGACTCCACTACTTTTGTGATGCGTTGGTCACAGTAACATTGGTGTATTTTTCTTTCCTGCACAGCAATAGCCCCTGTTCCAACACACAGAAAGCTTTCTCCTGTTTCAATGTCACCATCTTGTGTACAAGGCACTACACTTCTGGTCCTGAGGCCATGAACAAGCAAATAACCACACAATAACTTTTGCACCATGATAATAACAATGGCAAAAGGACAATTTGTCTTTCTTGAGGTCTGACAACACTGGTAAACGGCAATCATCTTTTGTGTCACCAAATGGGGCTCACATGGAACATTTGTATTGCAGAGGTATAACTTACAGTTCTGTTGGGGTCATGCTGTCATGAATAAATCAGCGATCCTTTTTGAATCACACTGGACTACACGCCGCTTGCTGGTTCGTAGATGTCATGTTCTGCGTTCGATGAATGACGTGTAGGAAAGGTCTGCCTGCACAAATCCCATTCAAATTTTATTTTATGTCTGAATTTGAGTGGCTAATGTGAGGCAACGGCCAGACTGGAACTAATCCTCCTGTCAGACATCTAGAAAAATAGGGACAAATGGGGGTTTATTTACTAAAGCTGGAGAGTCCAAAATCAGACTCCCTTCTGCATAGAAACCAATCAGCTTCCAGGTTTCATTGCCAAAGCTTCATTGAACAAGCTGAGGTTAGAAGCTGATTGGTTTCTATGCAGAAGGGAGTCTGATTTTGGACTCTCCAGCTTTAGTAAATAAACCCCAGGATGTCTGTTGTGACTTCAGGCAGACCTTAGAAGTAACAGAAGTGGAGATCAGCCAAACCATTTCATATCCTGACTTCAGGATACTGAAATCTGGTTGCTATGGGTTACAGCATTTTAATTACCCCCTCATTCCCATGTTAAATGCTTGTACATTGGTTTCTGCATTGTTGCTCAAAATATTGAAGTGTTTGGTTCTTACAAAAATAGAAATTATTCCACAAAAAAAAAAAAAAAAAAACTTAAGTCAAAGCTGATATCAGCCAATCAGTTCAGCTCCTTCCAGGGTGCTGGATATGAATCATTCCAAATGTTTTAGTAATTGTTTCCACAATGTAGGAGACTGAATTTTTATACAGAGAAAGGTGTTGATATTTCATTTTTGGGATAACATACACACTGAAAAGACACCTCATGCTACTTTTTGGCATATTCAGTACTTGTCTGATTATATATTTTATACAGTTTTTTTTTCTCCTACTGTAACATCACATTGGAGGGCAGCTCCAGGCAACAATAACCTGTACAGCTGCCACATCATATATATAATCGTCCAAAATGTTCCCTACAAAGTAAAGTTGTCTGATTGTAACATTGGTAACTCTTTCCTTTGCAAAGCAGATTTTGTCTTATGCTGTGCTATCCTTACGCTTTAAAATACACCTTGGAGGAGGCGGTTCTGACTGATCAAGAACACAATAGTAAATATTTACCTTCTATCGATTGAATGTTTAGATTGTGTTTTTGGTGAGATTTTGCGTTTTTTGTATTGCTCAGGAAGGCTCCCGGTGGCACCACAGCTGCATCTTATCCTTGTTAGGGATCTGTGTGTTTTACTCCTGGAGAGTCCTTACAGTCCCACTTCCTCCAAGATGTGTTTAGAGCACAGGATAGCCCAGCTTAGACAGGCTGATTAAGAAGCTGACCGGCTTTGAGACGTGTCCAGTGTCTACAGTGACATTGAGGATTCCAATCCTGGGTCCACCCCAGTTGTAGTGACAGCGGCTTCCTCCATCTTCAACATGCTTCATCGCCAGCTGGTGGTTCTCTGGCTGCCCCTCAGACACTTCTGGATCCTAAGTCACCTTTATGCCATGCTTTGAACATATGTACTTTTTTGATTGTCATTTAATTTTTAATGCTTCACAGTGGAGTTGTACTGTTTCTTTTGTTTCCTACACTCCTTTGTCCTAATTGTAAACCTTTTCCTTTTATAAGCACTACAAATAGCTAGTGATCTCTTCTGATTGTAGGACTCTTTGGTGCTGACCACACTAAGCACAGCAGCAGACCTGTTCTAATGTGGTTAGAAGCATCCTTTACTCTTCTCTGGGACAAACGGGACACAATGCTGATGCACAGGCCTGCCTCTGATTGTGTAGTCAGCCCGTGCATCACAGGCTGACATCCAATGCCAATGGAGAGCATGTTTAGGGCGCTCTGGTATAGGGGACCATCTGCATCCAATAGGTAGTATACAAATGACTATGTATCCCTATGAAGTAAAGGTGTTGGTTATGTACTTGCAGCGACACTCCATGAGATAGAAGCCAAAGCTCTAATAGAAGACAGAAGCACCTCCTCGCTCTCCTAAGTGCAATAATGAAAGTATTTTATTCTGACACAAAGATAAAACACTTACAGAAGCCTGGTGGGAAAAAGGCTGCTAAATCCTCCGCTGGGAGATGCAGTCCTCTGCTTGGCCCCGCTGGCTGGTGCACAGCTAGTCACCAGTTGCACTTCAGCATGGTTCCAG
This sequence comes from Staurois parvus, assembly GCF_062004578.1. NCBI lineage: Eukaryota > Metazoa > Chordata > Amphibia > Anura > Ranidae > Staurois > Staurois parvus. The sequence continues at coordinate 3,855,790 of NW_028318467.1, read as the reverse complement.
AAGCTCCTGGCGGCCGTTGTCTGTTCAGCCCCACTGGCCAGTGCACAGCTAGAGGACTGCATCTCCCACAGGAGGATTTAGTGGCCTCATAGGAGACTGATGAGGTTTTTTTTTTCCCACCACGCTTCTGTGAATGTGTTTTATCTTTGTGTGTCAGAATAAAAGTACCTTGCTTATTGCACTTAAGCACCTCCTCTCTCTCTGGACATTCAATGGCAGCCTGTGAGCATTGAATTCATAATAAACGTACAGTTGTGTTCAAAATATTAGCAGTGTGTTAAAAAAAGTGAATAAAGCTCAAAATCCTTCTAATAGCTTTTATTTCCATACACACAAATGCATTGGGAACACGACACATTCTATTCCAAATCAAAACATGAAGAAAAATATATCAAATTTGTGTTGTTCCTCTAAAACAATTTAAGAAAAGTGAATATTAGACTGTTCAAAAAAATCGCAGTGTTTGTATTCTTCTTTACAAACTCAAACATTCACTATATAAACTGAAAAATGTTTGAATATTTTGCTTTCCTTTGAATCATTTAATGAATATTTGGTTGTAGTCGCACTGTTTCTGAGAACTGCTGTACATCTGTGTTGCATGGAGTCACCCAACTTCTGGCCCCTGTGAACAGGTATTCCAGCCCAGGATGATTGGACTACATTCCACAGTTCTTCTCTATTTCTTGGTTTTGCCTCAAATGGCATTTTTGATGTCACCCCACAAGTTTTCTATTGGATTAAGATCCGGGGATTGGGCTGGCCACTCCATAACATCAATCTTGTTGGTTTGGAACCAAGATGTTGCACGTATACTGGTGTGTTTGGGGTCGTTGTCTTGTTGGAACATCCATTTCAAGGGCATTTCCTCTTCAGCATAAGGCAGCACGACCTCTTCAAGTATTCTGATGTATTCAAACTGATCCATGATCCCTGGTATGCGATAAATAGGTCCAACACTGTAGTATGAGAAACATCCCCATATCATGATGCTTGCACCACCATGCTTCACTGTCTTCACAGTGTACTATGGCTTGAACTCAGTGTTTGGGGGTCGTCTGACAAACTGTCTCCGGCCACTAGACCCAAAAAGAACAATCTTACTTTCATCAGTCCACAAAATGTTGCGCCATTTCTCTTTAGGCCAGTCAATGTGCTCTTTGGCAAATTGTAACCTCTTCAGCACGTCTTTTTTCCAACAGTGGGACTTTGCGGGGGCTTCTTGCAGATAGCTTGGCTTCACATAGGCGTCTTCTAATTGTAACAGTACTCACAGGGAACTTTACACCTTCTTTCATCTTCCTGGAGCTGATTGTTGGCTGAGTCCGCGCCATTTTGGCTATTCTTCTATCCATTCAAATGGTAGTTTTTCACTTTCTTCCACATCTTTCAGGTTTTGGTTGCCATTTTAAAGCATTTGCGATCATTTTCTGCACTTCTTTATGTTTTCCCCTCTCCAATCAACTTTTTAATCAAGGTACGCTGTTCTTCTGAACAATGTCTGGAACGACCCATTTTCCTCAGAATTTCAGAGAGAAATGCATTGTAACCAGCATGTACAACATTTGCTGCCTTCCTTCCTTAAATAAGGGCAATAATTGCCACCTGTTTTTCAAAGAATGAATGACCTCACTAATAGAACTCCACACTGCTATTATTTTGAACATTCCCCTTTCAATTAGTGATTCAATTACACAGAATCAGCAGCATGCATGTCATGTCTGTTGGATTTCTATTACTCTACTACACCTGATAGTAAATTATTTGCCATGTAGAAATATTTCTACCAAAAACAGTGATTGATCAGGTTAGTGATGTCTGACTGCTATTATTTTGAACACAACTGTACATACCACTACATCATGGCACCAGCCAAATCTTTCTGGCCCCTGCCCAGCAGAACAGGAAATAAAGTGCTTAAACCAATATTTCAGGTATTTGGCTTTTTTGTCGCAATGTATTAAAGGTTTCAATGATGTAAAGTGTATATTTTGTGATTGCCTATTAGTTGCAATCTTCACAGACTTTAAACATTTTCCAGATTCTGAACAAGCAGTTTAGTGTGCTTGATTGGGACACAGGTACACTTTCATGTCCTAGTCCATAACCAATACTTGCCATCTGGCCAGAACAGTTTACAGCATGAATGCGAAGATCTCATTGGCTGTTTTTTGTGACGATTTAAACTCCTGTCATCTTGGCTGGCTGTTTTGTAAAGTTTTTTAAAACTTTCTGTAATCCATGCTATATATGTTGCTGTATATGAAATAAAAAGTTCTGATTATTATGTCATTTTTCTTCTTATTTCCAGTCTTCATACACCTGGACTACAGAGTATAGTGACAAATCACTAGCACACAACACATTTCCAGCATTATTTACGAAATTTATTCTTTTTATAAATTAAGGTTTGCCTCTGTAGATTGGACATGGATCCATATATTGCACATCAGCTTAGCATGGTGCCACTGGACAAAGTACAAGAGGAGAAGTACAACAGCCGTACAGCATGCACCCAAAACTGGGATGGCACTTCTCAGCTGCTGGTACACACAACGGTGCTAAATGCAACAACATGATCTGGTAGACAGGCAAGGAGTACTTCTAATGCTGGGAACATGGGGGATGCCCTGTCCAATCAGGCTGAGTGACAAGGGCCCCAGTTTGTTTGATTGGCCTTTATCTCGCCTAGCTGCAGCAGAACAGTCACACTCTCACTACAGAAACTGTAACTGAAGTTTCCTAAAATTGCTGATTATACTTACCTCTCCAGCAGCCAGGAGTCCCCTACCTTCTCTCTGCTCCTGATGCGCACTGATTCCTTACTCCCCACCCTCTCAATCACTAGTCTTCTAGTGATTATAGATAAGGCTGGGCATCCTACAAACTCACTTTTTTTTTTCTACCCCCATGAGCTGCGGCTTGGTCACCCCCACCCCACTGCTTACATAAACAAAGAGGTGGGCTGCAGGGCAGGAATGACCCACAGTTCACTAAGAGGGGGGAGGGGGGGGCCCCCGGGCAGTTTAAGTGATAATGTGCTAGTACACAGTGCATACTACCACATTATGACAGACTTACCTGAAAAAGAAGCCATCCAGCGGCACACTTTCACTGCTGTAGGCGCTACCATCTTCACCCAGTCTCCCTTCCGGGTTTGCAGGCTTCAGCGGTATGACTAAAAGCCGCAATGACATCACTCCCACGCATGCTGCAGGAATGGCACAGTATGCGGTTCCTTCAGAGCGCATGCACCGGGAACGTCACCAGCTGCATCTACAGTAAAATCTCCTAAACGGTGCATGTCTAGGAGATATTTACTGTAACTATAGTAGGCCTTCCCTATAGGTGAAAATCATGCATGGGAGTTTACTCCCACTTCAAACTGGTCTAACCTCAGACACCATCCAACATGTAGCCCACACAGGGTGATGGCTCCAATAGGAGGAACACACGGAAGGAACGCATCAGTGGGTAGGAGGTTTTCTTACAAAAGAACCCAAGTGGTGACAGGCTCCATTTAAAGTCCCATTGGGTACCTAAGAAGTCCCAGTCTCTCAACAGGCTAGAAATAAAGGCCATCCAAACACACCCTTCACATGCTCTCAGCACAAACTCTACAGCCAGTAATATACTGAATAAAATATGCACTTGTCCACATAGGAGTAATGCGGCCATTTTCTAGGCTAAACCATTCTATATTAAGCCCATCAATCAATGCAGGACTAGGCAGCATTGCTATTTACTAGCCTACAAAATGGCCCTGAAGGGGACAGGTGCTCCACAAGGAGGAGGGGGACAGGGGTTGCAGTTTCCTGTAGCAGCAAAATAAAGATGCATATACAATCAACGCCATCTGCTGACAACGCATGATATTCCTTCCTCTGCCTGAAGAGATCATTTAGAATTCTGTTTCCCATCCACGGCTTGTTAAAGGGGACCTGTCAGTTTTAAAATATATTTTTTATCTGAGGCTATTTTCATAGATGGCGCTTTCAGTACAAATCGCAGGTTGAACCCACAAATCTCAACTAAGTTAAAGGCCAACTTCAGCTAAATTTTACTTGATAGCCCAGGAAAGGGTTAGATAGCAACTGAGTATTAAGATTTCCAGTGGTTCCAAGTGATGTTCCCCTTGAGTAGATTTATTCTGTGTTCTTGTCTATGTAACAGGTATCAGACAGAACAAAGAGATAGATCTCCCCAACAACAGGGACACAGTACAGCTGTCAGGTTACACTGCCGCCTCAACCATGGAAAAATAAATCTCTAGGCCAGTCCAAGATAATCCTCCTATGCCAAGCATACATCAGTTTGTTTTGTTTTTTTGATTGAAAAAAATCTAAGCATTTTTTTTTTTTTTTACTAGGGGTTGTTTGCAGTCGTCCATTCCTCAGTTATACTGCTGAGCTAGAGAAGAGTCAGCAGTGGAAAAGAACAAATCTATCTCCAAGGAGGAGATCATCTAGCATGGAGGACTGCAAGCACCAGCAATGAGAAAGAAAAAAGGAACCGTGCACACTCCTTGGACTAGGGAATATTAAGGTTCTTGCAAAGCCAATTGTTGCTCTTTGAGTCCAAGCATGCACTGCAGGCTGCTGCTGGCAAGAACATGCTGGCACTTTCAGAACCCTATTACACTGACGCTTTACAGTAAAGTGCCAACACAAACCACACTACACCACAACATAATGGTGTACATTGTGATGGGCTAAGTTCATTTACAAAAAAAAAAAAAGTTTTTTATTTTTAAAAACCACATTAAAAAGGTAGACTGCCTTGATGTGCAATAATGCAGCACATGTGTGAATAGGCTCTTAGATCCTCTGTGACTGGGGGATGCATATTTGCTTGTTCCTGCATTACAACTTGTAGGAAATGATCTCAGAATTCAGGCAGACGGATAGGAGTTGCTCAGCAGAGGCAAAGATTCCTTTCTTTACCGTAAACATTTCAGCGCTGCGGGGAGGAGGGGCCAAGAACTTCTTAACACTAATGGCAAGATTTTCTGCAGGAAAAGTTGTTAGGCCTTCATCAGAGCAGCAACCACGGCCTTGGCGTTCAGGCTGCGCAGATCGCAGTAAGTCTGCCCTGTGCCCACAAACACAATGGGCTGCCCTGTGATATACGTCATAGAGATCGCAGCTCCCACCTGCAAGAGGAACAAAGCAAGGCCAATCAGAACCACCAAACACCACATAGAGGAAAATATACACAGATAAATTGTGTCTTACCCACAGCAATACCTAGGAACCATTACCCACAGCCGTACCCAGATACCATTACCCACGGCCGTACCCAGATACCATTACCCACAGCAATACCCAGATACCATTACCCACAGCAATACCCAGATACCATTACCCACAGCAATACCCAGATACCATTACCCACGGCCGTACCCAGATACCATTACCCACGGCCGTACCCAGATACCATTACTTTCTAAATGGTAGAATCTGGTTTGCTCAAAGATGTGGAAATAATTTGTGGTCTGTGAGTTAAAGATAAAAAGGTTATTCTTCTTGTATTTTCCTTTTTCGGTTCTTCCTTTGCTCCTGATTGGAATGTAATGATATTTAACCACTTGCCTACCGGGCACTTTTACCCCCTTCCTGCCCAGGCCAATTTTCAGATTTCAGCGCTGTTGCACTTTAAAAATGACAAATTGTGCAGTCATGCAGCATTGTACCCATATGAAATTCTTAATTTTTTTCACACAAATAGAGATTTCTTTTGGCGGTATTTAATTAGCACTGAGTTTTTAATTTTTTGCACTATAAAAACGAAAAAAGACCGAAAATTTTGGAAAAAAAAAAAATGCATTTTTGTTTCTGTTATAACATTTTGCACTATAAAAATGAAAAAAGACCGAAAATATTGGGAAAAAAAAATGCATTTTTGTTTCTGTTATAACATTTTGCAACTAAATCTTTCTATACAAATTTAGGCTAAAATGTTTTCTACATGTCTTTGGGGAAAATAACCCAAATCAGTGTTTATTATTTAAATTGTTAGGAAAGTTAGAGTCCACAAACTATGGTATATATCTAAAAATTAATAAATCCTGATGTACTGACAGCTGATCTAATTTCTTGAGGACCAAAAATGCCAGAACAGTACAGATACCTCCAAAATGACCGCTTTTCGGAAAGTAGACAGTCTGAGGTAATTAGTAAGAGCCATAGCGAGTTTTTTGAAGTTGTCATTTTGTGTCATAATTTTGTGGAAAATGAACAAATTAAAAAAATGTTCTTTATTTTTTTATATACTATTATTAATGCAGTACAAAGTCATCATAACTGGCATGACCGTGATTAGGGACACTGACTGATGATAATAAGAATTACATTTTTTTAAATTTTTTTACTAATTTAAGAAATTTAAAAATTTTTTTTACAATTTTGTTTTCTACTTCTGTTACCAGAGCAATACAATGTTACCAAAGTAACATTGTACTACTCTGGGCTAGTGATCAGGATTTTTTTTTTCTTTTTTTTTACGTATTATAATTGCTTATACCAACAAATTATATTGGTATAAGCAAGCGTTTTCACTGAATCAAACAGATTCATTTCAGTAGTTTTGTGGTGATCAGCTGTTATTGGCCATAGCTGGGCTGTGCTTGGTCACAGTGGTCACATGTACAGACTAGGCCAATCACAGCTCACAGCACAGTTGTAAGCAGTGAATGGCATGAAAGGAAGCCATTCATGGTTTACAACTGTCATGTGATCTGCTGTGATTGGTCACAGTGATCATATGACATCCTCCCAGGATAATGGTGTTCCCGCATAGCCATCATCGTGCAACAGGCCAGGCAGGATGGAGTTAAAAAAAATATTTGTATTACATTATTTTAGCTGCAGAGAGGTCATTACTGGGCCTCTGTGCTTCTTTATGCAACACCGGAATATCAAGGCTGGTGAGCAGGGTCAGCAGGGTGCTGTGCATAGCTTCCTGAAAACATCATAGCACCCTGCCCTGGACCCTTTTCAAGAGTCCTCAACACTGATGCTAGCAGTAGGATCAGCTCTAGAATGGAGTTATGCAATTATCAAAATGCCTTGATGGGTGGATGTCTGTCTGGAGGAGAGGGCGTTCCTAGGCGAGCTTCAGTGTTCAGCTCTCCTCTATACTTACCGGAGCCTGATCGCATTCCAATGCTGTGCATGAGAGCCTTGACTTTCCGGGGTCTCTCTCCCCTCACTAGCTGAGACACAGCAGAGGGAGCCACTGGTTCCTGCTGCTGACAATCACAGCCAGTGAGGGGGGAGTGGGGGGCAGGGTCGAGCAGCGCTCTGTATGTCCCATGGACATACAGGGCCAGCTCGGGAGGGACACCGCACGAGTGCCCCCAGAGCAAACAGCTTGCTCTTGGTCTACTATGCGGGGGGGCTAGGGTCTGCTCTGTGAAAAACATTGCACAGAGCAGGCAATTATGACACTTCTCTTTTAATTAAAAAAAAAAAAAAAAAAAAAGTGAAACTTTACTACCACTTTACTTTTAGTTTAAAAAAAGGTAAACAAACAAAAAAAAATTACCTTATCATCGATGGTGTCGAATTTGGTGAGCACAATGCCATCAATAAGACGTGGCTTCTCTGTCATAGAGTGGTCAGCCAATGCCTTGTTGAACTTCACCTTTAGAGAAAAGAACCCAACTCAAAATATTTAATAAACATTCATAAAACAAAGAAAAGACAGTGGTATCCTACCAGTCATGGAGCATAGTCTGACAATCTGGGACTCAACAGAAAGAGGAGGTCCTGTTCCCAAGAGATTTTACCTCAAGTTGGACAAATCATCCTAATTCCCCTTCATGAAAAGTTATATTAAAGTAATAAAACTTCAGCATTTACTTAATAAAATGCTAACTTTGATCAGCTCCCTCTTCAGGCCTTCAATTTAGGCACTGGTGACCCACAGCCTATTGGGAAAGCTACATCAAGAGATGCTACAGGCAGATCTCAGAAATGAAATCTTGCTGATCTCACAGGATGTTGATTGTACATGTATAGGAGTTGTACACACACATACCTCCAAATCATGTGATTCAGGTGTTCCAATCACCTCCATGGCCACAGGTGTAGCCCCTAGACATGCAGACTGCTTCTACAAACATTTGTGAAAGAAAGGGTCGCTCTCAGGAGCTCAGTGAATCCAAGCGTGGTACCGTGATAGGTTGCCACCCATCCATGACATTTCCTTGCTGCTAAATATTTCACAGTCAGCTGTTAGTGGGATTATAACAAAGTGGAAGCAACTGGGAACAACAGCAACTCAGCCACCAAGTGCTAGGCCACGTAAAAATGATAGAGCGGGGTCAGAGCAGACCAACTGTCTGCAGAGTCAATAGCTAAAGACCTCCAAACTTCATGTGGCCTTCAGATTAGCACAACAGTGTGTAGAGAGCTTCATAGAATGGGTTTCCATGGCTGAGCAGCTGCAACCAAGCCTTACATCACCAAGTGCAATGCAAAGCGTCTGATGCAGTGGTGTAAAGCACGCCACCACTGGACTCTAGAGCAGTGGAGACGTGTTCTCTGGAGTGATGAATAGCACTTCTCTGGCAATCTGATGGCCATGTCTGGGTTCAACAGTTGCCAGGAGAAAGGTACCTGCCTGACTGCATTGTGCCAAGTGTAAAGTTTGGTGGAGGGGTTGGGCTTGGCCCCTTAGTTCCAGTGAAGGGAACTCGTTGTGGGAGCAGTTTGGGGACGGCCCCTTTCTGTTCCAACATGATTGCGCTCCAGTGCACAAAGCAAGGTCCATAAAAGGACATGGATGAGCGAGTTTAGGGTGGAGGAACTTGACTTGCCTGCATAGGTGTTCTATCGGGATGAGTCCTGACCTCATCCCGATAGAACACCTTTGGGATGAATTAGAGCGGAGATTGCGAGCCAGGCCTCCTCCCCCGACATCAGTGCCTGACCTCACAAATGTGCTTCTGGAAGAATGGTCAAACCTTCCCATAGACACCCTCCTAAACCTTGTGGACGGCCTTCCCAGAAGAGTTGAAGCTGTTATAGCTGCACAGGGCGGGGCCAACTCCATATTGAACCCTACAGACTAAGACTGGGATGCCATTAAAGTTCCTGTGCATGTAAAGGCATCCCAAGACTTTTGCCAATATAGTGTATGTTTATATTATGCACACACACAAATCATTTTTTGATTATGTATTTGCATTCTTTTAGACTCTGATAAGAAACTAGTCTGCCTATGTTAGGCCCCTCGTTACCGTAAACATTGAACTATAATATGAATGTAAAATTTCAAATGCGTCACATAAAGAGATCAGATATTTGGAAAGATGCTATGTATATTTTTATGTCAGTTCCCTGCTGCAACAATTATTAATTTTTAACCACTGATCAATAGAAGTGGAAATTTTATAGATGGCAATGTCTTTCCAACAGTGCAATCTCGTGAAATTTCACGATTACATTCCTGAGATCTGCCTGCTTCCTCTAGAGGTGTATCACCAGTGCCTACAGTGAAAACCCGGTAAATAGGAAGCTGATCAAAGCTGGTGCAATATGAATTATATGTTGCAGTTTTATATACTACTCAGAGGTGCATTAGGATGACTGACAAAGAATTGTCCAATTTGGGGCAAAAGGTCCACTTTAAAGCTGTACTCCCAGGAAAAAAACAACACTGTTTCTCACTCACCCCACCCACTCCTAATCAATCTCCCATATCCATCCATGACATCTCTTCCAGCGACTATAAGCTGCTCTCTGTTCAGCCAACCAGTCTTGTTGCCGCCCCATCACATTATGCCCTTCCCACAAAACTAGGTCCAGACCCCTTTGATGGTGTCGACATCACCAAGAAGCAACAGAGTAAGCTACCCTCCCACACTAGAGACCAAAAGAAAGAAGAACTGGGACTCAGGAGGTGAAATGACCATCATTTGAAGGAAGAAATGGTGGCATTACTTTTTATTTAAATACAAATTAAAGGTGGTGGATGGAATGGTTAAATAAAATATATATTTTTTACTGGAGTTACTTGCTAAAAATACTTTTAGATCAGTAACTGCTACATAAGCCATTTTGTAACTGGCTTTTAACCTTGTAAATGTGAGAGATGAGGATTTCCACACCTGCGCATTGTTTTCTCTAGTGGCTAGTTCATTGCTTTTATCCAGACATCACCACAGAACCTGTAGTTATTTTCAGGAATTGTCTGCAATTCCTTGTGTGTGGGTAGATCTCACATCTGTCCTTTAGGGAGGATGTGTTCTCCGATGGTCTTCTGTGCCATAGTGACAGCAGTAAAATTTTTTTCAACAGACAAAAAACACAGAGAGGAAGGAGGAGTTTCAGTTTATGCAGATTGTAGAACTCACCAGCTGGTCCACAGCCTCATTGCCAACCAGGGCCTCCCCAACGAACAGTACGAGGTCGGGCATATTGACAGCGATCAGCTTGGCCAGCGCAGTCATCAGAGGTGCATTGTCCTGCATGCGGCCCGCTGTGTCCACCAGCACCACATCAAAGCTCTGGTTCCGAGCTGAAAGCGCAGCAGAAAAGATTTGTTTATTTATCACAGGCATTTATATTGCTAAGAGAGTGCTTCCATTGATTTATTTAAAAATGGAGATGTGAGTTTCTGTCTATGGGATGTGGTGGATGGCTACATGCCTGTATTTTTAACATATCTGATTATTTTATTGGATTTTAAAATAAACTGGTGTCAAATGTGGTGCACGAGGATGGTAAGCCTTCTCTATTGTGTGTTTAATGCAGCCTCAATATCTGCCAGATCTATGGAAAGGTGCAAGGCCTTCAACGATTTTGTGACATCGATAGGACTAGATTAGTGAATGAGAAGATCATTTAATCCTGTGTCCTACCATTACCCTTCAACACTTGAGCACTGGTAGTGTGTTTGTATTACTTTTCCTCTGGGTTTAAGTTGTAAGCAACACCTGTACATAGGTCAGCTACAGTAAATGGCCAAAAGTTTGTGGACACATTATGACAGATGTGTTCATATTATCACATCTATATGAACTTGTTGGACATACCATTCTAAAACCATGGCCATTAACTAGTTGCCGACCGCCGATTGACGGCTGCACTGCGGCCAGCCAGTTCTGGGTGGACGTCCTCCCAGAACGTGCTCTCCTGCGCGCCCCCGGCAATCTGCGTTATCGCTGTATCCTACGGACACAGCTGATCACGTGATGTTGTAAAAGGCCAATCACAGCGGCCTTTTACCACGTGATCAGCCGTGTCCAATGACACGCTGATCACCGGCAAATGCAATTGCCGGTTCTTGCTGCACTTTCCTCAAGCTGTCATAGCGTGAGGAAAGTACTGCCGAGAACCGGCAGTTGTCAGAGCAGGGATCGACACCGATCATCAGGGCACTGATGATCGGTGCCCAGCAGTGCCACCCACCAGTTCCGCCCACAAGTGCCCAGCAGTTCCACCCACAAGTGCCGTCCATCAGTAACCAACAGTGCTAGCTCCTCAGTGCCGCCTATCCGTGCCGCCTCATTAGTGCTGCCTATCAGTGCAGCTTCATCAACGCACATCAGTGAAGGAGAAAAATTACCTGTCTGCAAAATTTTAAAATAGAAACAAAGAAACTTTTTTTATTCAAAATGTTTGCTCTTTTTTTTGTTTATAGCGCATAAAGTAAAAACACCCAGCAGCGTATTAAATGCCACCCAAAAGAAAGCTCTATTTGTGAGAAAAAAAGCGCTAAAAATTTCAAATGGGTATAATGTTGCATGACCGTGCAATTGTCATTCAAAGTGCAACGGCACTGAAAGCTGAAAATTGGCCTGGTAAGGAAGGGGGTATAAGTGCCCGGTAGGCAAGTGGTTAATATGGAGTATCTCCATTCCAGGAAGCACTGTAGTCCAAATCTTCCAAAAAGATGCTGCAGCACAGTGCAGGATTGTCCTCTCACAATATTTGGCTTGCCAAACATTGCCAGGAATCTCAGCAAAAGGCTGGTGACGGCACATTTGTCTAGGCATTGCTGGGGAAGGATAAAAGTATGTCATTTTTCTTCCAAAGTGTTTTTTTTTCTTTTTTGTGGTATAATGCAGTGTTTTAGCAAGGGGAAGGGGCCCACATTAAATAAGTGGACCTTGCTATTTTAGTGCAAATTTTTTTTTAAGTAGCAGCAGTTCACTTAATAGCTAATGATCACTGAGCATTGTAAGTAAGGTGAAGCTGTGTGTTCATGTTAAGCTAACCAATCAAGTCCTAGCACAAATCCTACTTTTTTTTATTTATTTATTTTTTACATATCCGTGACACATGATTAGATACTCAAGAGAAGAGTTTCACCTCAGCTGTGAACATTTACTCTGCCAGTGAACAAAATCTATTCCTTTCCTTTTGTAAATCAACACCAATGTTTGGCACCATGTCTCCCTTTATAGTTTTCTTAAAGTGGAATTCCACTCACCCTGTCAAAAAATAAAAGCAGCTACAAAAACTGTAGCTGCTGACTTTTAGAAAACAGCCATTTACCTGTCCCTTGGTCCCTCGGTGTGTCCCCCCGCAGCTCGTTTCACTGGCCGTCCTGTATTCCATGAGGCCGGCATCTTCAGTGTGGGCATCCACGAGTAGCGCTGCGCTTCCTGAATGGTCCTGTAGTCTTCTGGGACCTGTCATGTGTCCCAAAAGACTACACGGAGGGAGAGAGGAAGGACACCTTCCGCTTCCGATCATCTAGGTGATCGGACCGGAAGTGGGAGCGGATACCTGTCAAATTCGGGTACCCGCTCCCCAAAGGTGCCAATCCTTAATGGAAAGCGGAGGAGCAGCCCTTAAAGCAGAACTTCCCCTTTTGGGTGGAGTTCCGCTTTAAAGTGATTGTAAACTCTCTCATATACCTAGTGAAGTGACTGGCCTCACGTGATACACAGATATGAAACAAATACTCCTACATAAGCTGTACTTATTTATCTGCAGTCTTCACTACATCCATTCAAAAGGGTTGAATTGTGATACAATCCTTCATATTTTGAAAGTATCACAGAGCAGGGGGTGGAGAGCTGCAGTTAGAGAACATGTACACTGTATGAGAGCTGATTGGAAGAAAGGAACACCCCTCCCTTCACACACCACACAGGAACGAAGGAACTCGCAGCGCTGTGTTCTGAGTAGACAATTACGGTTGTAAAAGCTGGACGCTATGGAAACAAGATAGAATGAAGACTGATTTGAGCTTCGGTGCTGAAGAAGGATCTTATTTGTACCGTGGACAGCCCATAGAACTAATAGATTGATTTTGGAAGGGGTTAAAATGGCTAGGTCACTAGAAGCCCATGTGATGAAGCTGCGACGGTCATATTTTGGTCACACAATCAGAAGGGACAAATCACTGGAGAAGGAAATAAATGTTTGGGAAGATCAAAGAAACCAGGCGAAGAGGGAGACCAACTACTAGGTGATTGGACACATTGACTACAGCTGTGGGTTGGCACTAGAGGATCCTACAAGACTAGCACAAAGCAGATTTCTTTTTAGAGCTCTTATTCACCAAGTCGCTAAGACCCAGGCTTGGGTTGATGGCACTTATTATTGTTAATAATAATAACAATGCATCCTCTTAAGGCAGTACTGATATTTCCCATTCAATGTAAAGGATAACACAGGAGTATGTAGAGCCAGAATGATTCTACAATTATTCTATGACTCCTGCTTTGTTTTTATTTATTTTTCCAGCATGATAAAGGCTTTACAATTAAGAAGGGCTGTAGAGTTCCATAAACACTAAAACATTACCAGCATCAACAGCTTACCGTAAGATATGGCCTCCATGGCAATGCCAGCTGCGTCCTTGCCGTACCCCTTCTCATAGAGCTGCACCATGGTGCGCCCCTTGTGCTCTTCCGGAGGGTGCAAGGAATTAAGGCGTCTAGTGTGTGTGCGCAGTTGCTCCACCGCCCCGGCTCGGAATGTGTCACAAGCTGCTATGAGCACGCTAAAACCGTTCTCAATCAGCCAAAAGGAGATCTGTAGGTAGGAGAAGAGATGTCAGAGCGGAAGATTGTCACATCCAATAAGGATCAGGAGATGCCTAAACCATGGTCTACGGCGCTTTATCAGCAACACCACCAAGTGTATGCACTACCAGCCACTAGGAGAAGTTCACTTACTTTGGCCAGGTTGGTAGATTTCCCGACTCCGTTCACCCCACAGAAAGTGATGACATACGGGCGTCGCAGGCGCTGCGTTTCCATCACATCACGCAGGACATCCACACGACGCTTTGGCTGCAAGATCTGCACCAGGGAGTCCTGCAAGGCCTGCTTGACAGCTGAGGTCACAGCTACACAAACACACAGAGGGAATACATCATGGGTCAGCTTACTTGTGTCATACTATAAATGCCGCTTACAGCGCAACCCCTGGCAGATAGAAAATACACAAACTAACACCTCTGTATTAATTCATACATCATGGTTTTTTGTTTTAATACAAACAAAGCAAGTACCCAAATGTGACTTGGTATCAGCCTCTTGTAGTCCCTGTACAGCAGAGCTCAGACTGAGATTGAGAAGCAGCCCAAGGCGCCAATCAGTTGGCAGATGGAGCATGCTGGTAGGAGGAGTGAGCAGAATGACAAAGAGATGAGTTAATCAATTTGCAGTTTCAACTTTCATGTTCCAGTCATGGCCAGGGGAGGAACAAGACCTGTATGTGATACTGAACTGCAGCAGAAGAAAATCAGGTCTCCTGTCCTGCCACACAGGGCTGTGCAGTATAGCAGAGTTGTACAAATCTTTATACTAGATGGAGAGAAATACAACTTCCAAATATGTATCATCTGTGTATTTAGATGACTGCCTGGAGTTCAACCACAGCTTGCAAATATGAAAGTATAATGAAAAGGCAAAACTTTTTTTCTTTTGTTTTCGATATAGTGGAGAGGGATTAGAACCCGTCAGGTTTTACTGCTATCCGTGCCTTCCTTAGGGAGATTCATCCTATTTATCATCATCACTACGAGTGAAAGTAAAAGAAAACCCAAAAATTTTGGGTTGTCACCAGAACAGGAATAGAGGGGAAATCTTCTAATGGGGACATGATCCCAGGGATAACCAGGAATTTCGTAATTTTGGAGGGATTTCCTCACTTTCCGTTGTTTCCATGCGAAAGGAAGTGAAGTTTCCTTAAATGGGAAAAAAACTGACAGGGGTTATAACCCTAACTATCCAAACTGAAAAAAAAAGTTTCTTGCCTAAAATGGACAGAAACGGATGACATCGGTTTACATCCATTTATGTGAGCAAAACATGAGAAAGCTCAAACCTTTTCCTTTTTTTTTTTCTGCGGACATAAACAGACCCTGATATATGCATTTTCATATGCCCTCCCGTAGACATACATTGTATTTAAGTCTGGATCCATCTGAAAATTTTACAGAAACATCCATACTAAATGCTCGTGTGTTAAGGGACCTTTCACAGCCTATATCGTACTGTGACAGATCCAAAAACTGAACCGCAATGTACATCTATGGGGGGCGGAGACAAATGGACGTACATCCAACTACATTCGCTTACATCTGAGTTGGTTTATGTCCACAGAAAGAAAAGAACAGAAAAAAAAGGTTTGCGTTCTTTTGTGTTTGCAGACACAAATGGATGTCATTCAGTTACGTCAATTTAATTTATGTCTGGTTTTAGCTAAAAAGCATATTTTTTGTTTAGTTTTTTGTCAACTATGACTATTTTCTTCAACAAATAATGAAAAAAAATGGGAAAAAAACCAAAAAACAGATGTATACACGGATTTCAAAGGATTTTGTTTTCATGTTTAATTTTCTTTCAATCAGTTTTCACGATTGACACTCATATGAGAGGACCATATCATTTTACATTAAAGTGACTTCTAGTCAAATTTTTCTTTTTAAGTTTTTGATGGAAGGGGTCAGGAAACAAATAGAACAGCTACAACTTCAACACAATCCACAATCAGTCGTTATCAGATTGTGTGTGAATTTACCTTGCTTTCTGTGTGGCCACTAAAACAGGAAGCAAAAAGGGAAAAAAAATGGGGGAAACAAACAGGAATAAAAACACAACAGATGTTCTAACCCTTCCTCACTCCATCCAAAATAAAAGAAATGCAGCCACCACATCTAATGATTGGTAAGCTGCAACAGGTTTTCTCTTTTTTAGGCTTTTTCCTCCTCTGTTTCCACCTGGTGATCTGGTAAGTAACACACCGTGCTCCCGGAGCTGCACTTCGGGAGCACAGCAGAAAGCAGCATTGTCAATCTGCGGGGATGGAAGTGTTGGATGTACTAGCAGATTTAGATAAACTAAATGAAGAAACAAACTGAAGCCAAACTACAGCTCACACTGCAGTTACAGCAAAAGTATTTTGTATTTTTTTGGGGGGAGGGGGGGGGGGGGGGGGAATAAAAGGTTTTACAGGAATAAATAAAAGCTGATCATTGTAAGCACCCCTGTTCTTGATAAATGGCTTGTCTCAACACACTGATACATTTGCAGGAGACCTTGATCTGTTGAAAAATAACAGGCATACTGGCAGGATCACTAGGTAAATATAATAGAAAGAAAACCTAAAAGTAAAAAAAAAAAAACAAATTCTACCGAATGCAGCCACCGCATCTAGGAATTGGTAAGCTGCAATATAATAAACGTTTACTTTAGGGATTTATACCGCTTTAAAGTTACATACTGAACACATTAATGTGTGGGTGGGGGAGCTTTCCAGGAACCTTTAAAGCATGAAAGGATTATACGTTTTGCATTATAAAATGTATACATGAAGATCTGGAACTTCCGTTACAACTAAAATCTACACACTTTA
The DNA here is from genome assembly GCF_062004578.1 of Staurois parvus. NCBI lineage: Eukaryota > Metazoa > Chordata > Amphibia > Anura > Ranidae > Staurois > Staurois parvus. The sequence continues at coordinate 3,838,964 of NW_028318467.1, read as the reverse complement.
GATATTTTATAGGTTAAATCGATGACACTTACTGGAGAATGTTCCCATCACTTTTCCTTCCAGTTTCTTTGCCACAGACTCACAGAGCTGCACTGCGATTTCAGCTGCCACGTTCTTGGCTGCAAGGGAATTACGGCAGGATCAGAACCACAACCAAGACACAATAACACAGTGCCATCTGGGCAAAGCAACAGCTTGTTTTAAACCGCTCTCCTTTCCTTTTCTTCACTCCCCTGCTGCAGCATCACCGGGAACTAAAAGGGAATACCGAGTACTTGTGATTATGGATGAGCATGTGTGAGCTTGGAGTTATTCAATCAAAGCTGTCACAAGCACTTCACAGCCCTATGTCAGCTGCAACTCAATGGACAGGCCTATTTTTTTTTCTTTTGAATTCTGATGCCTGAAGAGGCTAGGGTATGAATATAGTTGCATTAAAAAGGAAGGAGTGCATGAACGCTGAACTCTAGGGCTCTGCCTACACAGCAAGGGTCCGATGCTCGTTAATGCCTAGGGTATCGGTAGAAAGCACCTTTACTTACTTAATGCCACTTCCACAGACTTCCTCCGTGCCATGATAGGCCGCTGAAGCTTCTTCGTTCTGTCCATCACAGACACTTTGAAGTCATCAAGTACAACACAGGGCCAGCAGTCCTTCATTGTACATGAGGACACCAAAGGACTGCCCATAAGCTGGAGTGTTTGGGCAGAATAGTTGAGCAGCAGCTGTCAAGGCAGTGAGGAATGAAGCAAGTAAAAGTTGTTTTTCCTGGTACTACCCCAGGATTAAAGGAGCATTTAAATCCTTGCAGAGGGGTGAGCACCCCACTGCAAGGGATTTTGTTTTGCCCCCCCCCCGGGTTCAACTTTAAAGTGGACCTGTTGCTTTATCCAGTACAGTTTCAAAGTTTATGTCCAGCCAAAAACGTGTTCTATTCGTTTTATATGAAGTTGGGAAGGAGTAGAACCCCTGTTGGTTTTTAACTGCTATCCAAGACTCTGTTGGAGAGATTTTCCTTTATTTCCTGTCCTGGCAACAAGGGTCTCACCCATGTGAGGGAAAATCTCCATCAGTGACACAGGCAGAAATGCAATTGTGACAGGTGTTCTAAAAAAAAAAAAATAAAAAAAAAAAAAAAAAAAAAACACATTTTTATTTCTGTCTGTGTTACTATTAGACATTTTCCCTCACTTCCTGCCTGGAAAAATATTGTCGCAGAAAAGGAATAGAGGAGAAGTCTCTCTAACCAAGCCTTGAATAATATTTAAACCAGCAGGGGTTCTAACCCATCGCCACTCTTACAAACACTAAAAAAGTGTAAAGAAATGTATGGTTGGGCTTAAACTTTAAAGTGGTTGTAAAAGTTTCGTCTGTGCATAAAAAAGGTAAAAAAACCTTCTGTGTGCAGCTACCCTCGGCTCAGCCCCCGTATACTAACCTGAGCCTGATCTCAGTCCAGTGCTGTGCCAGACAGCAGAGGTTCTCTCCACTCTCTCTCTCCTCACTAGATATGGAGAAAGCAGCCAGAGCAATTGGCTCCTGCTGCTGTCAATCACAGCCTGTGAACAGAGAGCCCTACTGTAAGTATTTATGGAGTAAAAGGGAAAATAAAGAGTGCCCCCATATCAAGGGGGAGGAACCAGGAGCACCAGCAAGGGACCCCTAGAAGAGGATCAGGACTGCTCTGTCCAAAACCGTTGCACACAGCAGGTAAGTATAACATGTTTGTCATTTAAAAAAAAATAAAAAAAAAATGATGTATGTTTACAATAGCTTTAAAATGGACTATACCTATACATAAAAAGTAAGAAAGCTTAGTAAGCACCACTGTATTTTGTTTTACTAAACATGACTTTGCTGCCAAACTGGAATTACACCTACTTTATGTTTGGTTATATGTTCTCATTCACATAGCAGAACTTGGGAAACAAGGTAAGAAATGTTTTTTTCCCTGGGAGGTGGGGGTTTTTGCACCCACAGTTTTTAAAAACCCATTAGTGGCTTTCTCTTGCTGAGTAAGGTTCGCATGAGTTTGCGTCAGCCACTAGCACTCTTTTCTGTTGGCTATTGCTGCAGTGGATTGCCTTTCTCTTCAAGTAGCTCCCTTTGGCGCCCCCTCTCAGGTAAGCTATGCAAGGGCATAAAAAAAAAATAAACATTTAAAAAAAAGGAAGAGAGCAAAAACATATATAATAATAATAATAATAATAATAATAATAATAAGTATATAGGAGAAAATATTTTTATTGTTTTAAAGATGGCAACATCTTTTCATGTGAAGGATGTTTGGGCCTTACCAAACTTTCCAGAAGATCACACAGGATTGCATGAGCTGGAAGTATCTCACTGTTACTGTTCATTTTAGGTCCTCCAAGAGGCTCTTTGTCATTCTGACTGGGAAAAAATTAAGGGAAGGAAGCCACTGCCAGAACCATGGATAGCTGGATTGTGAAACTCAATAATAGACCGAGGGGCCTTGAGCTTCCTTCAGTGGTGACTGCTCACTCCACCAGGGTGGATGCAGCCTCCTGGGCAGCCCATTTGAGAGTATTCATGGAAACCATATGCAGAGCGGCATCATTGTCATCTCAACATACTTTCTTAAAACATTACAGAATAGACCCCGGTTCCTTGTCAACAGTAGACTTTGAAAGAAGGACTATACAGTCTTCTGTCACATTGTAAAAGTAGATCACTTTGTCAAGCAGTACCCACCCTGTCAGCTAGGTATTTATCACAGGTATGCTGCCATGTGGGCACCAGGAAAACTGTCTCAAATACTTACCGTAATTTTCCTTTCCTGGTGCCTATCTATGGCAGCATAAATGCCCAACCTATGCATGTCACTGGTCCTGAGGGAGTGGTTAAAAGGCAGAGCACTATCACAGGTATGCTGCCATGGATAGGTACCAGGAAAAGAAACTTACGGCAAGTATTTGATACAATTTTAAATTTTTTTGCTTTTGTATTGTTTTGGGTGGTGCCCTTAAAGTCCCAACCACAATTGGTTCTTTTTGGATTTCTAGATTGGGGATGTTGGCACCCCATAACATGCAACTATCCTAATATTTTTGCCATGACAAGTAGCATTTCAGAAGAAATGTATAGAATCTGTGTTTCTCTCATGACAGGTTTTCACTGCCCAGTCATGTGACCAATGTTAAGGTGATGCTACCAGAGGATCATAGGTAGGTGATGTTCTGATGGAGATGCAGTACTGGCTGAAAAGTGATCTTTCACACTAAGGGAGACCACATGATCAATGACACAAAACTGCTCATGTGACTGGAGAACATGTACTCGGTTACCCTTTGTTAAGTCCTATAGTTATATGGCCTCTCAGATGTTTGCTGCAAAAAAATCAATTGAAATGACCAAAATCTTATAAGTATACAAACATATAAACGCAATGAATCCATGACCAAAGATCAAAAAGGTATACATTTTATGGGCCATATCTGTTGCACGCACCTATGAGATGATCCTTCATCTTCTCCAGAACAGGCTCCATATCATCTAAACTCAGGCTCTTTGCCCCTACTAGGCCTTTCAGCATTCCAAACATTCCCCCAAAGCTGCTCTTCTTGGTGCTAAAAGAAACAGAGAGATGAAGGTCATCTAATATCACCTCACCTCACATTGGTTGTAAAAATTACTTGTCCACAGTACCTGGGCTTGGCAGGAGCTGTAGTGTTGGTTCTAACAGCAGGAACTTCTTCCTCTTCTTCCTCCTCACTGCTGCTTTCACACTCTACATCAGGGAGGTTCCCCACCATCCGGCCTGATCTCTGGAGGAACATGCAGAGGGCACATGACAATCATATTTATTCCATGCAGACATCAATTTTTAATAAGGCTATTTATTGTTGTATCCGATAAAAAAGGGTTACTAGCTAAAAATAGCATTCTTATTAGTGAAAATTATTCTACTTAATGTGTTTTCAATGCATTACACAAAAGAAGCAGCAATAGCTTTTTTTTTTATTTTTAAGTTCCCGTGTTCATTACCACACATTGAAGGTGGGAAGAAGATACCCCAAGGCTGAGGAGTCACCCAATGGAGGAGGGTTTTGCCCCCAAACAGGACATTTGTCCACAGTTCTGGAAGGTAGGAAGGCTCCTTAAGGGCTTAGGAGCTCTAGAGGTGGAGGAAGGTTTCCCTTGTGCTAAGAGGGTCATTCAACATAGGTAGGTTTCTCCCTACACACTGGAGGTGGGACAGCAAAAAAGGAAGGCTCCTCTAGGTTCAGGAGGTCACCTAACATAGGACAGTTCCCCGGCTGCAGGGGAAAAGCAATCTGGGCCAATTAATAAAACAAACACAAACATGGAGCAGCTGCCCAGAACAGCCAATTAGGTTTTCTCTTTTAACCACTAGCCTACAGGGCACTTATACCCCCTTCCTGCCCAGGCCAATTTCCAGCTTTCAGCGCTGTTGCAGGACAATTGCACGGTCATGCAACACTGTACCCATATGAAATTTTTATCATATTTTTGTGACAGATAGAGCTTTATTTTGGTGGTATTTAAATCACCTCTGGGTTTTTTATTTTTTCTTAAACCAAAAACCACTGAAAATTTTGAAAAAAAAAAGTTTTTTCTTAGTTTTTGTTATAAAATTTTGTAAAATAAGTGATTTTTCTCCTTCACTGATGTGCACTAATGAGGCTGCAGTGATGGGCACTGATGAGGAGGCACTGGTAGGTGGCACTGATGGGCATTGACAGGCATCACTGATGGACACTGAAAGGCAGCACATCAGTGTGGCACAGCATGTGGCATTGATGTGCACTGGTAGGCACTGAAATGTGGCATTGATGTGGCACTGGCAGGTGGCATGGATGAGCACTGACAGCTGGCACTGATGGACACTGACAGATGGCACTGCTGGGGCTACACAGATCATCAGGGCACACTGATCATCAGTGCCCTGATGATCAGTGTACATGTCCCCTCTGAGGGATGCCGATTACCGGCTGTTCTCTCCTCTGTCAGCACGACAGCTTGCGAGGAGAGAAATGCCGATAACCGGCATTTCCCCATTTACATGCGATCCGATTTACATGTGATCCGCTGTGGCCGATCGCCGCATGCTCCCGGAGCTGCCCATGCGTGGTTAGAATGGGAGGATGTCATATGACGTCCTCCCAGAACGAGAGAACCACCTTGCGCCCATCATTGTACTATATGGCGGGCAGGAGGCGGTTAAAAGAATCTAGGAAAAGTGATTGACTGCTATTTCAAATGTCAAGATGTCTTTGCCCTGATGCTTATATACAAGGCCCACTGAGTGAAGTGCAATTCGCTCTGCAGGAAGGTGAGTGGGCTCTCCGGCCTGCTCCATTGAGATGCAGAGGACTTGTAATGGAGTTACACCAACATCTGTGTTCTCTACTGAAGATAAAATGCTGCCTCTTGCATACATCCACTTACCAGGGCCGACAGGTCCTCATCAGGGACTGCTGGCTCCTCTGTATTGCCATTGATAGTGGGTTTGCTGAAGTCTAGCTCTTTGGCATTCACTGGCCCACCTGCCCACACTCGGGGCTTCTTCCCTTTTTCCTTTTCCTTTTGAGATTCGGGCTTTGGGGATTTGCTGCAAGAGAAAGAAATGAAAAGTCAGCTCTGTAGTCATACATAGTACATAATATATTCCAAGGACCTCTAACAGACAAGAGCTTTGTGCAGATCTATGCATAATAGAAACAAGGTCATTCTGAAGCTTTGCTCCATGTAGTGAGGTGTTTGTGACGGGTCTCAGACAGAATTAAGATGAGGAAATGAGGGGTGGTTTACAAGCGAACATTTTAAGGGTGCGTCTCTTGATTGCACAAGGAGTAGCAGCATGAAATACGGCACTTCCAGAATATATAAACACAGATAATGCATTTGCCTGCTCCACAGCAGCTATAAAGCAGATTTTCAGGTTCCCTCACCTTGCTTTATCTCCCCCCTTCATCATCTTCTTAAAGAACGCTTCGCGCTTCCTCTGCATGGCTTCATCCGAGGTCAGCTCCTCCTTCTCCGCAGGTACTGCCGGGGTGCCAGCTTTACCTGCTTTATTGGGTGGAGTGATCACTTCTGGTGCAGTGTCTGGAAAGAGAGAAAGCTCATCGTGACATGGTAATGGAAACCAGGAATGCCCCATCTACAGCTAGTTTAACACACATACTGATCTCCTTTCAACCAGACTGCCAAAAACCATTCCTACCTGTATTTCCACATGAATATCAAAGTGTATGAGAGCTGGCACTTGATACAAAGCGAGCTGGGAAGAAGTGTCTGGAGTGGAGAAGTAGGATATTTGCTTCTAATAATAAGGTGATTTGCTTACCTTACTTGGACATCCCAAAAGCTGGACCAGACCTATCTAATTGGGAACAGGCCCTTCACAGATAAAGAACTACTGGTAGGAATCTATCTCCATGCTGGATTGGGACTTCTGGGTCTTTCATCAAAAGAGTTCATGGCTAGCACAGAGACGTCTAGTTTCCAATCACCTCCATGGCCACAGGTGTATAAAATCAAGCACCTAGACATGCAGACTGCTTCTACAAACATTTGTGAAAGAATGGGTCGCTCTCAGGAGCTCAGTGACTCCAAGCGTGGTACTGTGATAGGTTGTCACTTGCAGTCCCACAAAACGTCCGTGCTGACGACGTGTGTGATGTCGATGGGTGCGAATATGCATTTTGGGGTGTGGCCCCCTTTGTCAAACCACCTGGGGATTGATAAAGCGGGACACACCCCAAAATGCATAACCACGGCCATCAACATCGCACATGTTGTAAGCATCACAGCCATTTTGTGGCCTGCAACACTTCCCTGCTGTCCACAGTGGTTCTCATTAATGTGATGTCCACACTCGGTCTGCTGCTTCTGCTGGCTTTTCCTGGTGTTCCCCCTGGTCAGCTTCCTGGTTCCTAGCACCTTACACCACCATCCATGCGGAGGAGCTTGCTAACCAATGACAACCTGGAAGATCGCCACCTGCTGGAGACTTATCGATACGCCTTTTAAATATGAGTGCATATTTGTTTTCCATTTCACAAATACGTTTTAATCAATGCTACACTTAGGTATTGGCACTTCCCTCCTTTTTTCTGTTTATACAGAGATCGTATTTTACTACAGAAAGCATTTCACTCTCATTACTTACTTTCCTTCCTTGAAGCCTTGTTTTTCTTGTTGTTCTCCTTGGTCTTGTCCCCTGGCTTCTCAATCATGGATTTCACCGTCTTCTTTGACTTCTCTGACTGTTCGAATGTCTTCATGGTGGCAGGGGGCCGAGCTTTTCTGCTCCCCTCTGCTTCCCTGTGGAGAAAACAAACAGTTACACTTGTCAAATATAATAATCACTGATCAAACATCACTGAGAAATGTATTCTCCATGAACACTGGTCACATTAAATATTGGGATAACAACTTTATATTCTTATTAGAGTGAATTATGCAATATTTTAAAAACATGTATAAAAAAGGCACATTTAACAGGATTATGCTGTCTATGTCATCAGTAGCTCTTATACCAATTGTAAAGTAAATCACAAGTGAGTCACCACCACCAATAAACATTGTACAATAAAGGTCAAAAATAAAGAATATTGTAGTCACAATTTTCAGAAACATCTGGTTAGTTTTTACTTTCAGTTTTTAGTTTCACTGAAGTACCAGAGTAGCTTTCCACCACAATCACACACTATTATACATGTATATAAAACGGACAAATTCCACAGTGCCATACAGGACAGAAGGAGCGCCCGATGTCCAGAAGAATGCAAGTTGGATGGTAGATTATTATTAATTACCATCCGACTTACTGTATTTTTCGCTCCATAAAACGCACCTAGGTTTTAGAGGAGGAAAACAAAGAAAAAAATATTCTGAACCAAATGGACTACCGACACACTACAGGAGATGACGACCAGAGACTGCCGACACACTACAGGAGATGACGACCAGAGACTGCCGACACACTACAGGATGACCAGAGACTGCCGACACACTACAGGAGATGACGACCAGAGACTGCCGACACACTACAGGACGACCAGAGACTGCCGACACACTACAGGAGATGACGACCAGAGACTGCCGACACAGTACAGGAGATGACGACCAGAGACTGCCGACACACTACAGGAGATGACGACCAGAGACTGCCGACACACTACAGGAGATGACGACCAGAGACTGCCGACACACTACAGGAGATGACGACCAGAGACTGCCGACACACTACAGGAGATGACGACCAGAGACTGCCGACACAGTACAGGAGGATGACCAGAGACTGCCGACACAGTACAGGAGGATGACCAGAGACTGCTGACACAGTACAGGAGGATGACCAGAGACTGCTGACACAGTACAGGAGGATGACCAGAGACTGTGGTCATTGGGGAGCGGAGGGGAGGCAGAGAGCGGGTACCCGAATTTGACAGGTACCCGCTCCCACTTCCATGCATTTGTGCTCCCTCCCCCTCTTCTAGGGCATGTGACAGGTCCCAGAAGACTCCCGGACCATTCACAAAAGCACAGCGCTTCTCGCGCATGCTCAGCGGGAACCCGGCTGTGAAGCCGCAAGCTGTCACAGCCGGGTGCCCACACTAAAGATGCCGGCGCCAGGGAGAGAAGACAGTGAGGTCACCGCTGGACCGAAGAACAGGTAGGACCGAGGAACAGGTTCTGCTGCACAGAAGAGAAGAGCAGCCGGCCCGGTATTCTAACACGGTGGTGGCGGTGGCGACGGGGGGGGATGGGTTAATACCGGGCTGGCTGCTCCATAAGACACACAGACAGGGGGGGGGGAAACAGTGCATCTTATGGAGCAAAAAATATGGTACATTCTTTTGGACATTGGGTGCTCCTTCTTTCCTATCATTCCAAGTTTACACGTGGATACGATCTTAAACAGGAGGTCCAGGCTCCCTAAAAATTTTAAATAGTCAGCAGCTAAAAATACTGTAGCTGCTGACTTTTACTATAAAAAGGACACTTTTGTGAGTCACGCTGCATGTTGAGATTGCTCTTGCAGTCTTCTGGTACCTGTTAAGCGTCCCAGAAGACTGTGGGGGGGAAAGGTAGTTTGGCCAAACTTCTGGAACAGTTTGCCGCAGTGAGCTGAGCCAGAGGTGGGAACAGGTGCCTGTCAAAACAAGGTACCTGCTCCCTATCCCCCCCCAAAAAAAGTTCCAAATGTGGCGGTGGGGAGGGAGGCAGACAAGCAGAGCTTCCCCTTTTGGGCTGAGCTCTGCTTTAAAGCTGTACCAGAAAGGCAGCATCCCAAACCCTAAGAGGGTTCACTGCCAGTATCCACCATTGGACACAACCTACTGGAAGGACAACCACCTACCCAACCACAACCAGTGACTGATCCAGTCAGCCCAGCGCAGTTCAGCACAAAAAAAAGATACAGTTCTATACAGAGAACACCAAACCATTCACATCAGTCTCAGCACCAGAGTAGCTTACACTCTAATGTCCCCCCGCAGTCATACACTATTACTATAGATCTATATAGTGCTGACATATTCTGCAGTGCTATACAGAGAACACTGAGCCAGTCCCAGCGTCAGAGGAGCTTACACTCCAATAACCCACCCGCAGTCAAACACTTATTTGCATAGCTCCAACATATTCACTGTGTGCTGTACAGACAACACCAAGCTAGTTACAAGATGCTCTACACCAGAGGAACTTACACTTCAATATCCCCACCGCAGTCACAGTGTTCTATTTACTGCAAGCCAAGCACTCAAGAATTCCCCCAGCTTTCCAGCATTGCAGACGGGATGAGTATGTATGCAGTGCGAAGGTTTACATTTAAAGTGTAAATAAAATATAGAGGGGATTTCCTTCACTTTGGAGAGATATCCTCTCACTTCCTGTTATATCTACAACAGGTACTTTTTTCAGTCAAGGCACCCTTTAAAATTATGGATAAATGTAAAAAACTATTCTAATAGTTTTCTATAACTCAGCAACATCCACACTTGTAGGACACCCAACATTAGAGGTGATTTATTCTTCCAAAGCAAATACACTTTTACACACTGGTACTGACTAGCATTCCAATGTTTCTCTTCTCCCTCAGTTCTTCTCCATCACTGAGGGGAGGATCAAACAAGGATGCTATGCAGGCAACCGAGATCCTCCTTATCAATTGATGATGTCATTGGTTGTGAGGACGCCAGCGGCTAGGTTGTAGTGGTGCACAATGAAAACCTGTGGCTTTGTGTAACTAAAAGGCAGGCTTGATCCACCCACTGGCATGTATACAGGTTTTGGGCAATTTTAAGACATTTTGCCAAGCCACACCCGAAAAAAACCTCAAGGCACCCTGGTTGAAAAAGGCTGGTCTACAGGACAAGAAATTGAGGAAGATCTCCTCAATGTCAAAAGAAGAAAGAAAATATTTGTGATTGGCGAGATATTCATTCTCTACTGTACCACAAAACAACATATTTTGACATTAGATACACTTAAAAGTTTCACAATGAATTTCACATGAACACATTAACTGCCTCCTGCCCACCCTATAGGGAAATGACGGACGGACGGGAGCTCCCCTGTTCTGGGAGGACGTCATGATGTCCTCCCACTCTAGCTGCGATCCCCTCTTGGGGGCGCACAGCAATCCCTAGGACACAGCGGATCACTAATCGCAGTGAAGCGCTGATGACGTAGGCATAAATCACAAACACAGCCCAGTATATAAAACAGCACAGTTAACCCTTTGATAGCCCCACATTAACCCCCTTCCTGCCCAGTGTCATTAGTACACTGTCGGTGCTTTTTATTAACACTGATCACTGTATTGGGGTCACTGGGGATGTCAGTGACACCAAGTCCGTTCCCCCCAGTGTCAGAATGCCCACCACAGTCTCGCTATAAGTTACTGATAGATGCCATTACTTGTAAAAACAAATTTTTTAAATTCCAGTATATATACACACACCGCCATTTGTGACCACTATAACTTTCACACAAACCAATTAATTTACACGTAGTGGGATTTGTTTTAGCAAAGACATGTAGCAGAATACACTTTGGTCTAAATTTATGCCGAAATATGATTTTTAAAATTTTTTTACTGGACATGTTTAATAGCAAAATTGTCGGTCTTTTTAATTTTATTTTTAATAGCGCAAAAAATGCACAGGCGATCAAATACCAAAAGAAAGCTCTATTTTTGGGGAAAAAAAAAAAAAAAAAGGACAAATTTCATTTGGGAGCAGCATTGCATGACTGCGCAATTGTTAGTTAAGTGTTCTTGCAAAGAACACTTGTTTTCTCACAAATATATTCTTATTCCGTTTCTTATTATAGCCAAATTTGCCACGCCTACTCCTCCCACAGTTTTTACACTACAAAGACAAGTAATATATCAAAACGTGCGGATTGTTCTCGATCGGATTGCTATTACTTTGTGGAACGTTTCGCCGAATCGTTCACGAAATATCGCGGTTTTTGTGGTGAAATTTTCCCATAGGAATGAATGGAGCAACTACAGTGGGAACTGACAAAGCTACAGTGTGGAAGGAAAAATCAGAACATGATTTGTAAACTGCCATCACTCCCTCATTTTCAAGCCCACCTACACATATCTTATATCAAAACATTCAGCTATCCCTGCTGTCACTAAGCCATAGTCCTGATAGCTTTCACAATATGACCATTTGTTTGCAACTCACGCCGCCTATTGACTTTCATTGAAACTTCACTCACAGCCACCTGAAATTTTAAGGGACATTTTTAAACTGCGACTGTGCCTTCATTTTTAATATTTCAGAGATATACTATACATCAAAATGTAGGTCTGTTTCTTGTGATTCTTGCAATATCAAGCTCTTTGCAGTAGCATTTATACTTTTACAAGTGTTTGAAGATGGCAATCGCTAGTGAAGTTGGCAAGTTGGAGCAGTGTGTTTAGAAAAGCCTGTCAGCTTCCTGACTGAGTGAGTTGCTATAACAACCTAACATGACTCACAGGCAGCCGAGTCACCAAGTTGAAATGCATTTCTCACTCTATCAGGCCTGCTTACATTTCATCAATCACTTGGTTAGATTTGGATGCAAGAACACTTCACACAATTTCCCCCGAAATTGTAGATTTTCTAGTTAAATAAATACTATCCTACAGGGCACTTTCACCCCTTCCTGACCAGGTTAATTTTCAGCTGTTGCACTTTGAATGACAATTGCGCAGTCATGCAACACTGTACCCATATGAAATTTTTATCATTTGAGACAGATAGAGCTTTCTTTTGTTGGTATTTAATCATCTCTGGTTTTTTTATTTTTTGCTAAACAAACCAAAAACTGAAACTGTTTGAAAATAAAAAAGTTTTTTTCTTAGTTTCTGTTATAAAATGTTGTAAATAAGTGATTTTTCTCCTTCACTGATGTGCGCTAATGAGGCTGCAGTGATAGGCACCGATAGGCTGCAGTGATGGGCACTGATGAGAAGGCACTGGTAGGTGGCACTGATGGGCAATGACAGGCAACAATGATGGGCACTGAAAGGCAGCACTGTCTGGCACTGAAAGGCAGCTTAGATGGGACTGATATGTGGCATTGATGTGCACTGGTAGGTGGCATTGACGGGCACTGACCAGTGGCACTGATGGGGCTACACGGATCATCAGGGCACACTGATTATCAGTGCCCTGATGATCAGTGTACATGTCCCCTCGGCTCTGCTCTCCTCTCAAGCTGTCAGCGTAACAGCTCATGAGGAGAGAAATGCTGATAAACTAGCATTTCCTTATTTACATGCGATCAGCTATGATTGGACATAGCTGATCACATGACAGAGCTGACGTCTTCGGCTCTTTCCGTTGATCGGTGAGCCGCTGTGTCCCAGGGACACAGAGCACCACTGACTGCAGCACTGTGCGCCCCTGGGGGCGTGCACACGTAGTTAGAGTGGCAGGATGCCCTATGACATCCTCCCAGAACGTGACAACCGCCTTGCGCCCATCATTTCCTTATATGGCGGGCGGGAGGGAGGCGGTTGAAGTAACAGCACCGTAATGCAAAAAATGGCCTGTTCAGGAAGGGGGGTAAATCCTCTGGAGGGCAAGTGGTTAAAGATAAAAACAGAGATTAACCAGGGTGGTTATTCTGAAAATAAGTATACAGAAAATAAAACATGATTTAGTATAAACACACACAGATAGAACTACAAAAATACCCAGTGCTAATACAGCAGTTGAGGGGAGGCAAGTGCTTGGGGAAAAAGGTTTAATGCAATCAGTGAATCAATTATTATTATTATTAGGGCAGCACAGTGGCTAAATGGTTAGCACTTCCGCCTGGCAGTACTAGGGTCGTTGGTTCAAATCCCAGCCACGGCACCACCTGTCTGGGGTTTGCATGTTCTCCCTGTGCCTGCGTGGGTTTCCTCTGGATACTCCGGTTTCCTCCCACACTCCAAAGACATGCTGCTAGGTGAATTGGCTCCTGTCTAAATTGCCCCTAGTATGTATGAATGTAAGTTAGGGACCTTAGATTGTACGCCCCTTGAGGGTTAGGGACTGATGTGAATGTACAATATATATGTAAAGTGCTGTGTAAATTGACGGCGCTATATAAGTACCTGAAATAAATAAATAAATTATAATTGTACTCACTTGAGAAGGAAGCTGAAGTCATCTTCAAAATCAAAGGAGCCATTCAGTAGCCCTAGAGCCCCGTTCTGCTGTATTTGATTACGATATTTATCCCGAAACTCTTTGTGGACGTCATCTATTAACTTGTCTACATAGGTCAGGGTTAAAATCTTCTGGTACCCCACCTGCAGGGACATGAACAATACAAAAGTGTATATTTACAAATCAGTGAATAGGACTTTCACCAAAGATTCCCTGGTGGAGAATCAATCACAATCATTTAAAGTGGAACTAAAGTCTCAATACTTACTTGTCCAGTGGTCCTGTGCCGGTCTTTGAGCCTCTTCATTGGCCGGTGTGCGATGACATCACTCCTGCACATGCACAGAAGAGCATCATCCCAGCACTGTAAGCGGAGCTGTGCATACGCAGCCCAGGCTACAGTGCTGGTGGAGATGGTGAGCAGGCAAGTAGGGGATTTTATTACAGAAACGACAGTGCATGTCTCTTCTGCCATAAAAGCCTGCCTGTTCTCTGTTTTTTACAGCAGGACTTCAGTTCCGCTTTAAAACATGCGATCCTGGAAGATTCTCCTGCAGAGAAGGTTTGCTCAATGTCATATGCACTGCTTTATAAACATGCCCCAAAGAGTGATGACTTCCAACACAACACTTCCGAGATGAACTAAAGGGCAGAACCCGTCCAAGACCCCTGAAGAGTCGCTGCTGTGGGGTGTATGTGTACACACATACAATAGAAGGTCTGTTTTTGTCAGTTAAAGTAATGCAGCACCGTAATGCAAAAAATGGCCTGGTCAGGAAGGGGGGCAAATCCTCAGGAGGGCAAGTTGTTAAAGACAAAAACAAAGCCAGAGTGGATATTAAAATAAATTAAAACATTTTTATTTTTATCAAATTTATATTAATAAAATGCTTTTGGAGTACAGATTTATCTAAAGATAGTTTTCTATTTAAGACACATTAATAATTTAGTTTATTCAGCATGAAATGGATCTTAGTTATGTAACATGAGGCGGTATATTCTGCAATATTTACAATTTTTGGTAAACTCATTCAATGACTCCAAACTCTGCAAGTGGAGATAACATGCACTGCATTGATGCATTCACACAATTTCACAGTCACCATGAGAAAAAAAATATGAAATAAAAGAATGAGTCGTTTTCCAACTATGTGTGATTAACCTAAAATCAGTTCTGATATCGGTTTTACTAACCTGACAAATTATTATTCTACAAAGGAAACCTTCATTTTATTTGCAAATATTAAATATTCTAACTACCAGCAAGAACGAGTCGGATTCCTTACAGTTAAAGAACACCTGTCATTTTAGATCCATCATGGCAGCGCCTATTAGCAGGCATCCACTCACCTGCTGCTGCCACGTCCCTCACCTTGTTGTGTCCCTGCCGCATCACCAGACGTCCCATTAAAGTGAATGACACTGTCTGTGAGTCAACAGCGGGTCAGAGGAGGAGCCACTGTGAGACAGAGATGACAGCTGCTCTTAAAAAATTAAGATTTAAATCGAGCCTTTTCACTAGTGATTTAAATCAACTTGATTTTAATCAAATCCACCCTGCCATTTTACTTTAAACTGATCAGCAGTGGTCATTTTGATTAGCTCAGAATGAAAAGAGCTTTCCTGGAGCATTTCAGCCCCTTGTAGTGCAACTAAAGCAAACCATCAACTATGGGTGGCAAGGCACTGTCAAAAGATCTCCGGGATACAGCTTTGGAGAAGCACAAGTCAGGAGATGGCTAAAAAAAAAAAAAAGTCATGGTTTTTATCAATATTAAGTATTATCAGTATTAAGAAGTGGAAGGTATTTGGTACAACACAGACCCTCCCTGGATCAGGATGTCTCTCCAAACAGGATGAAAGAGCTAGGAGGAAACTGGTCAGGAGGGGCTACCAAGAGGCCTAAAGCAACTCTGAAGCAGTTGCAGGAATTATGACAGAGTGGTCATTGTGTGTAATAATATCACAAAATCTCCAATGTGGCTTGTATAGGAGGGATGCAAAAAAAAAAAAAAAAAAAAAGCCACTCCTCCAGAATGGCCACATGCAGTCACCATTGAACTTTGCCAAAACACACCTTGAAGAGTCTGAGGCTGCATGGAAAAAGGTGTTCTGGTCAGATGAGACTAAAACTGAATGATTTGGCCTCAACAGTAAAAGATGTCTGGTGGAAATCCAATACAGCTCACCATCCAAATACCACCATTCCTACAGTAAAGCATGAAGGTGGTAATGTCCTGTTATGGGGGGTTTCTCTGCAGCCAGGACTGGAGCACTTGTCAGGATAGAAGGGAAAATGGACGGGGCAAAATACCATCAAATTCTTGAGGAAAATCTTCTGCCCCCCTCCAAAAAGTTGTCAATGGGAACAAGGTTTACCTTCCAACATGACAATGACAAAAAGCAGAAATGACCACATGGTGGTTGGAGAAAAAGGCGAATGACCTAGTCAGAGCCCAGACTTAAACCCCATTGAAAATCTGTGGAATGACTTGAAGACTGCAGGCCACAAACCGTCATCATCAAATGTAACTGAACTTGAGCAGTTCTGCAAAGAAGAGCGGGCAAATACTGCCAAGTCTAGATGTGCAAAGTTAGCAGACATATCCCAACCGACTACAGGCTGTAATTAAAGCAAAAAGCGGTTCAACAAATTACTGACACAAGGGGGTGATCCTTTTTCTAACTCAGTGAGTCTGTTTTTGAATTTTTAAAACATTTTTCTGACATGTTGATATCTTTCACTTGGATGTTATAGGTTGCACTGAGTAAATACAGCTGAATAAAACAAAAAACATGTCTGTCTTCATTTCAGGCTGCAAAGCAACAAAATGTGATTATTTTAAAAGGGGGTGATTCTTTTCTATACCCACTGTGAATGTGTAAAAATATTCTATAAATAACAAACAAAACAAATTTAAATATTAATAGTTAAAATAGAAAAAAAAAAAAAAAAAAAAATCAGCGGGAAAATAATAGCTGGAGAAGGAGATGAAGGAGTTAAATACAGCTAATTAGAGTAAACTAAGGGTTAATAAGTGGTTAAACAGAGGAAAAAAAAAACAAAAAAAACTTGTCAGGTTGCTTTAAAGGATAAGTTCACCTTTTAGTAAAAAAATTGTAAATGCACATTTTTTTGCAGGTAAAAAAAAAAAAATGTGCATTTATTATTTTTTGTTGCAGGAGCCTGGAAAGCAGGTATTCCTATCCCTTCCAGGTGTGATGTCACAGGAACGTCATTATGAGGATCTTACCACAAACACCAGCTCAAACTGATTATCCAGCTTGTACTTGAGGGTGAGGGAGTCATGGGTGAAGGAGGTGTTCCCGCCTCGCTCCTGAAATACAAAGAATGACAGGTGAGTGTGTGTGGTGTCACACCCAGGAGACATCAGCTGGACCCATCAGTCCACAAAAAATGCATCTACTGTCACTCCAGTCCAGGCATGTCACATCTGCAGAGTCTTACTTGGTGTGACACCCAGTAATGAAATCATCAACAGGACATTCTACAATCCATGCGGGTGGGGGGGGGGGGGTGATGTGTTCATCTCCCACCAGGGGCACAGCTAACCCCACCCCTCAGTAGTAGCACAAGGCATTCCCCTCCACCTTTCCATGGGGGCACAGCTCTCCCCTCCCTCCTCCCCTCCTTTGGTAGCACATCTCTCCCCTCCCCCACAAGCAGGGGCACACAGCTCTCCCCCCCCCAGCAGGAACACAGCTCTTCCCTCCCTGAGGGCACACTGCATTGGTGGCTAAGCTCTCCCCTTCTCCAGTAGGCAGAGTGCTCTACCACCCCCCCCCCAGTAGTGGCACACTGCTCTCTCCCCCCTCCATGGGGGCACAGTTCTTCTCTCATTCTCTTTTGTTTGCACAGCTCTCCCCTTCCTCCAGTGGGCACACAGCTCTCCCCTCCTCCAGTGGGCACACAGCTCTGCTCTCACCCTCAGCAGGGGCACACTGCTCTCCCCTGCTCCAGTGGGCACGCAGCTCTCTCCACCTCCAGCGGGCACGCAGCTCTCCCCACCTCCAGCGGGCACGCAGCTCTCCCCTTCCTCCAGCGGGCACGCAGCTCTCCCCTTCCTCCAGCGGGCACGCAGCTCTCCCCTTCCTCCAGCGGGCACGCAGCTCTCCCCTTCCTCCAGCGGGCACGCAGCTCTCCCCACCTCCAGCGGGCACACTGCTCTCCCCACCTCCAGCGGGCACACTGCTCTCCCCACCTCCAGCGGGCACACAGCTCTCCCCACCTCCAGCGGGCACACAGCTCTCCCCACCTCCAGCGGGCACGCTGCTCTCCCCACCTCCAGCGGGCACGCTGCTCTCCCCTTCCTCCAGCGGGCACGCTGCTCTCCCCTTCCTCCAGTGGGCACGCTGCTCTCCCCTTCCTCCAGTGGGCACGCTGCTCTCCCCTTCCTCCAGCGGGCACGCTGCTCTCCCCTCAGCAGGGGCACACTGCTCTCCCCTTCCTCCAGTGGGCACACTGCTCTCCCCTTCCTCCAGTGGGCACACAGCTCTCCCCTTCCTCCAGTGGGCACACAGCTCTGCTCTCCCCTCCTCCAGTGGGCACACAGCTCTCCTCTCCCCCTCAGTGGGGGTACACTGCTCTCCCCTCCTCCAGTGGGCACACAGCTCTCCTCTCCCCCTCAGTGGGGGCACACTGCTCTCCCCTTCCTCCAGCGGGCACGCTGCTCTCCCCTTCCTCCAGCGGGCACGCTGCTCTCCCCTTCCTCCAGCGGGCACGCTGCTCTCCCCTTCCTCCAGCGGGCACGCTGCTCTCCCTTCCTCCAGCGGGCACACAGCTCTCCCCTCCTCTAGCGGGCACGCTGCTCTCCCCTTCCTCCAGCGGGCACGCTGCTCTCCCCTTCCTCCAGCGGGCACGCTGCTCTCCCCTTCCTCCAGCGGGCACGCTGCTCTCCCCTTCCTCCAGCGGGCACGCTGCTCTCCCCTTCCTCCAGCGGGCACGCTGCTCTCCCTTCCTCCAGCGGGCACACAGCTCTCCCCTCCTCTAGCGGGCACGCTGCTCTCCCCTTCCTCCAGCGGGCACGCTGCTCTCCCCTTCCTCCAGCGGGCACGCTGCTCTCCCCTTCCTCCAGCGGGCACGCTGCTCTCCCCTCAGCAGGAGCACACTGCTCTGCTCTCCCCTCCTCCAGTGGGCACACAGCTCTCCTCTCCCCCTCAGTGGGGGCACACTGCTCTCCCCTCCTCCAGTGGGCACACAGCTCTCCTCTCCCCCTCAGTGGGGGCACACTGCTCTCCCCTTCCTCCAGTGGGCACACTGCTCTCCCCACCTCCAGCAGGCACACAGCTCTCCCCTTCCTCCAGCGGGCACGCTGCTCTCCCCTTCCGCCAGCGGGCACGCTGCTCTCCCCTTCCGCCAGCGGGCACGCTGCTCTCCCCTTCCGCCAGCGGGCACGCTGCTCTCCCCTTCCTCCAGCGGGCACGCTGCTCTCCCCTTCCTCCAGCAGGCACGCTGCTCTCCCCTTCCTCAAGTGGGCACACAGCTCTCCCTTCAGCAGGGGCACACTGCTCTGCTCTCCCCTCCTCCAGTGGGCACACAGCTCTCCTCTCCCCCTCAGTGGGGGCACACTGCTCTCCCCTTCCTCCAGTGGGCACGCAGCTCTCCCCTCCTCCAGTGGGCACACTGCTCTGCTCTCCTCCTCAGCAGGGGCACACTGCTCTCCCCTCCTCCAGTGGGCACACAGCTCTCCCCTTCCTCCAGTGGGCACACAGCTCTCCCCTCCCTCTCAGCGGGGGCACACTGCTCTTCCCTCCCCCTCAGCGGGGGCACACAGCTCTCCCCTCCCCCAGTAGTGGACAGCCACCTGTAGGATGACAGAGCGAATCAGAGCATTGACAGGCCCGGTGAAGGATCCTTTCACCCCCTGGAAGCACCAGAGCACGATGCCGCCTTTACTGAAGATAGTGAAGAAGTCCAACATGTTGTCCACACAGAACACACCGACACCAGCCGAGACACGTCAGAGAACCAATGCCAACCGTCACTTCCGTCTGTGCCAGGGGGAGGCACAATGACTTCCGGCCCCGGCCATCTTTGTACACCTGTCTCTGAACTCTTCAGCATTGCTCCGCCTCCGCTAGAAGATTTGTCTCCGCTTCTGCGGCCATTTTCCCTGAGACCACCCCTACAATATCTTTCTCCATGGGCTTCATACAAATGGCCAATCCTGGAGAACATTGGAGACACTTCTACCAGCTTGGGCGGGGACATGTCACTAGGTGATGACATCATGTGAAAGTCCTGTATTCCCTTGTACAGAGCTCAGACAGATGAGAGCTATGGGTGTGTGGAGGAGAGCATGGCTCCTGTGCAAGGGGAGCCCTCACCATGGGGCCCTTGTATGGACACACAGGGGGCTGAGGACAGGTGCTGCTCTGCTGAGGGGCCGGGAGGACCCCCCCAACTGTGAGTGACACCTCTTATTATTATATCAGGTTATTGATGCTGAGTGCACCTCAAATCTGGATTTGTTTTTACTAGAAAATTACTTAGAACCCCCAAACATTATATATTTGTAAGCAGAGGCCCCAGAGAATAAAATGGCGGGTTTTGCAATTTTATGTCACATAGTTTATGCTTAGCGGTTTTTCAAATGCAATTTTTTTTTTCATTCACTTTTACCACTTGCCCTCCAGATGATGCCCCCCTCCTGACCAGGCCATTTTTTGCGATACAGCGCTGCGTTACTTTAACCGACAATTGCGCGGTCATGCAACGCTGTACATAAATGAAATTTGTCAGTTTTTTGCCCACAAATTGAGTTTTCTTTCAGTGGTATTTGATCACCTGTGCGGTTTTTGTTTTTTAATTTGTTGTGCTATAAACAATAAAAAGACTGACAATTTAAAAAAAAAAATATATATATATATATATATATATATATATATATATGTTTTTTTTTGTTGTTTTTTTTTGTTTTTTTTTTGCTATAAAACATATCCAATAAAAAAAATCTAATTTCTTCATAAATTTAGGCCAAAATTTATTCTGCTAAAAAAAAAAAATCCCAATACGTGTAAATTAACTGAGTTACGTGAAAATTATAGCATTTACAAATGGTGGTATTATACTGGGATTTTATTTTTTTTTTACTAGTAATGGCGACAATCAGCGACTTATAGCGGGACTGCGGCGGGCATTCTGACACTGGGGGGAACTGACTGTCACTGACATCCCCATTGACACTAATACAGTGATCAGTGCTAGTTTGCACCGCTGCACGGGTGTGCGCAATTTTAAGGCGTGACATGTTTGGTATCTATTTACTCAGAGTAACATCATCTTTTATACTTAACCAAAAATTGGGTTTAGTACTGCATTGTTTTTTTTTTTCATTAAAAATGTTATCCCAAAAAATTGTGTTTGAAAAACTGCTGCGCACATACTGTGTTGCATAAAAAATTTTCAAAACCTACCAATTTATACTCTAGTGCCTCTGCTTTAAAAAAAAAAAAATACAGTAAACACACATACTGTAGCTTATGTTCGATTTCAGTGATTGGGGCTCGATCCATTGTAATGTACGTTGACCTTTTCCCAAACACATTGGATGTTTTATTACACAGTGACAAGGTCTAAGGTGAAAATCCACCTGGCAAATGTACAGTCTCCCGAGCTTCATTAATAATCAAAATGTGGTATAAAAATAGATTCAGATGCTTTGTAAGGATTTAATGATTACCATTTGGTGTCTCCGAGAACAGCAAGGCTTGCATTTGTTCAACCTTGTTAATGAGCCAATAATTTATATCAGGTTAATGTCATTTTAAAATCTTTTCAGTCTTATAAAATCTGCAGCTTTCATTAAAAATATCCCGTGGTGATCCTGCCACAAAGTCCTTCTTCAGGCACTTCCTGTTATAGGGTGGCAACATTCTGTCTTTGTCTTTCACGCGGGCTCCTGAGTTGTCACACTCTCAAACGGGCTTTAGATGGAGATCACACATGGCCATTTCAACACACACACTATACAGGCACAGTCCGCTGTTGTGACCATCAGGAAACGTGCCCTGAGAAAGGCCATGCAGCCATCAGTGGAGTGCATGTAGGTAGGAAATGGCTGCAAAGGGACTGCAGGAAATCAGCCGCACTGAGATGTAACAAAGGTTACAAGTATGTCACTTAACAAAAAAAGCTGTTAATGATACACAGTACAGATGAAATGACATTGCAAGACTTTACATCTACTTTAATAGTTAACTGATTGACCTTACCTATTGCCTGGAGATGCTCTGGAAACTAAAGGCAAAGCTTGTTTTTTCCATTTTTGTTAGAGAAAGGGAGCATTATAACTCCTGTCAAGTTTTTTTTTTTTTTTTTCTTTCTGCCATCTGTCTCCTATTGGGGCTATTTCCTTCCACTTCCTGTTCCATTCTCAAAACATGAAGTAAAAGATAATCCCTCCAAAGTGAGGGAATCCCTGGTTGTCACCAGGGCCACCAGAAGTAGTGTCCCTGTTTGAAGATTTCTGCTCTTTTCCTGTTCTGGTGACAACTCAAAATGTGAGATTTTCTTTCATTCTCCGTGATAATATAAAACAGGACTAACGGGGGCACAGACAGAAGTAAGATTTGACAGGTATTCTTGTGCACTAGATAACCGACACACGATGTATGTTCTATTTCTACTTTGACATGTTATTTAGAATGTTACCTATTCTACTTATGTTCCACTTGTATATGACCGCTGTTGACTGCTGTTTATAGTTGTGATTCTGTTTTTTACTATAAAGCGGTTGAAATTGTACTTTGTACAGTAAAAATTATTGAAAGGAAAACTTGACAGGTATTCTAGTCCCTTTCCACTCTGCCCAAAACTAAAAAAAAAAAAAAAAAGGTTTTGCCTCTAGTTGTACTTTAATCTCCAGCACAGGTTCTGGTGCCAAATCTCCCTGATGATTTGATCTCTTCCTATCAGGCAGGGTACACATTTTATGTCTTTGTGTACAATTTAAAGTGGACCTGAACTCAAGAAGTGAAGATTTATTTTATAGGTAACCTCTAAAAATGTTAACTGTGTATAAGGAGTATCCTGAAAGCTCTACCTTTTTTTGCTTGAATTCTTCCTGAAAAATATCCGCACACGTCCTGTGTCTTGAGCCTCATTAGCAGTGTGGGATCATTTAAGGCACTGCTAGTCTCACCAGATTTGGAGAGAGGTTTGGTGATATCTCTACTCTGTACTGACCACTGTTCTCCTTGCTGGAGAGGAAGCTGCACCTAAGTATTGGCAGTGCAGGGATCTCCCTGTATCTGCTTTACATATTTTTTGGATTTTCTTTTCTTCCTCCACTTATCCTGCTGCTTGGAAATTCCACCAGTAGTCATCACATCACCAGTCATTGGGGAGGAGAAGGGGTGGAGGAATAGGTACCTCTGACATGAGGAAGCAAAGCCCTGCTTTTCTACCAAGATGGCCCCATCCATAGCCATGGAAAGGCAGTAATCGAGTGGCTAGTCATTTACCCTTTTGCCTGCTTTTATTTTAACACAGCTTCTATAGTACAGGTCCTCTTTAATGTTATTATATCCCTTTTTTGTCCTCACCATACGCAGTACAAGATATTAACATTGTGAGAATCAATATTAATATTAAAGTTGATAGATCTCATTCATGAAATGCATTCAGTACGTCAAATGGCTTACTCATTCTTATTTTGCTTCCTTCTCATAGATCCATCCCTGACGCAGGAATTTGATAAATTCCAGAAAAAGCTTTTAGTATCTTTGCCCAAAAGCAAATGGAGCCCTTTAAAGTCTACAAAACACCTTCCCCCGGAACATTCAGACCTAGTCATCGTTGGGGGAGGAGTGATGGCCTGGTCAATTGCCTTCTGGCTAAAGCTGTTGCAGGATCAAACCAGCACCTACAGCATCGTGGTGGTAGAGAGGGACCCTACGGTATATGTGATATGCTGTTCTCCCACATCTTTCTATATCTTTAACTATACATATATATAAAATAATCTGATTTTTTTTTTCCAAGATAAAAAAAAAATGTGTATCCATAGTCAGACCTTTTTGTTGTTTTCTACTTTTAGATCTGGCGGGGGAAGATTAGATTCCGATGTCAGGTTTTTACTGCTATCCAAGGTACTATTAAGGAGATTTCCCTTTAGTAGAATAGGATAAGGCTGACATTTTTATTTTTGATTGAACCACAAATTAAACTGCCACGCTGTGGTATTCAGATCCAGATACAAGTTTTATTCCAAAGACAGATCTTTTTTAAAGCCAACCTGTTTCAGGGGCTTAAACTCCCCATTTTCATCAGGGCTTCACAGTGAAACTATGTATATGCATCTGGTTTTAGCAGCATTTTGAGGTATTTTACATGGTTTCACTGTGTTGTTTTTAGGCCATGGTAGTCTTAGGCCACTTGCACTTGTGACTGTCTAGCAGCAGTGTCCCGTGTTTTAGTGTGCCCAGAAGGGACAGTTGCAGCTCCCAGCCCTGCTGCAGGCACACTGTCCATAGCAGATTGTGGCTGGGTGGGGCTGAACGGCCTTGGATTTTGGCAGGCTGCCTGATTCAGGGCTGCACACTGCATCTGTCCCTCCAAAGTGTACTAAAACACTGGGAGGCATGCACTGCTCCTAGACAGCTCTGTGTGCAGGGGCCTAAAGAACACAGTTTTACCATGATAGGCCCTGATGAAGGAGGCACAGTTGCAGCCTCTGAAATGGGTTGGCTTTATGAAAGATCTGTTTTTGGAATAAACTTGTATTAGGACTTGAATACCATGGTGTGGCCCTTCAGTTCCAGATTCAATCCATCCCTATTACAACCCACTCTGTTTTTGGAAATTATTTAGTGTGCAGAAGCTGCCTGCCCAGTATTCAAATTCTCTGTATCTACACTGCCACTATTTTTTTTTTTATGAAAAATATAAAATAAAGACGAAAAAATGAACTTGATTACAGCACCTATTTTATATACTTCCTTAAAATTTTTATATCTATCCATGTCCCTGTTGTATATTTTTCTCACTTCCTTTCTGTTGAAACCGTTTTAAGTAGAACAGGATATGGGAGGAAATCTCTCTAATGAAACCCTAGAAAACAGTAAAAACATGACAGGCGTTCCTAAGGCCCATGTCAGGCATGCACTCCTGTCAGCGGTGATGGCTCACCACTATGAAATCAGTAATAGAATATATAAAAAAGACTTCCTGCGCTCAGAATGAGGCCCTATCCCTATAGCTGCTGACACCTCCTACCAATGTGAGTAAAATACAATAAATAAATAGTGCAGCGCTAAACCATAAATCTAAAATAAATATAAATAAATACAAAATTAATATATATCATATAAAAGTGCAGCCGTGCAAATACAGTATAAATTCAATAAAGTGCAACACGTGTATTCCCCTCGGGAATAATCAAAGTGACCAAGTGATCAAGACTTAGAAATAAAACCTCATGTTTACAATAAGTGGAGATTCATATTAGAGTGCATTATAATAGATTGTTTGCTGTGATCACTTGGCCACTTTGATTATTCCCGCTGGGAATACACGCATTGCACTTTATTGAACTGAGGTTTTATTTCTAAGTCTTGATCACTTGGTCACTTTGAATATTCCCGAGCGGAATACACGCATTGCACTTTATTGAATTTATACTGTATTTGCACGGCTGCACTTTTATATGATATATATTAATTTTGTATTCATTTATATATATTTATTTTAGATTTATGGTTTAGCGCTGCACTATTTATTTATTGTATTTCACCACTACGAGAGCTCATCACCATGGATGAGTGAGGTGTAACGCTCTCATTTTGGTGACTTACATTATGAAGCATTTTCATCAGGGAAGACGGGACGCCTTGCTGAATCAACATGTGAGGGAGCACCATGTACAAGCAGGTTAGCGTTTTCCTGACACGTTAGCAGCCCCGTTACTGGCTCACAAATAGGACTCATGGGCTTTAAACAAAAAGAAACAAAAAAAGTGTTGGCTTGGCATACGCTTTATTTATTCATTTTTAACTATTTTTATATCATTCTTTAGTACTCTCAGGCATCCACAGTCCTGTCAGTGGGTGGCATTCGACAGCAGTTCTCCCGGCCAGAAAACATCCAGATGTCCCTCTTTGGTGCTCATTTTCTGTTGAAGATTAATGTAAGTCTTTTTAAGGAACATTTTAGTATGAGTATGATTAGCTCATTACCTTATTGGCTTCCTATATATTTGATCTTGTTTAACTTTCTAAATTTGTACTGAGCTACCTTTTGTGTGTTCCTGCTCTTTTTACATTGTCATTATTACAAAAACCCAGCAGGGATGGTGTGAACCCATCATAATGGACTCAGCAGGTATACAGACCAGGAACACAGCAAAGGGGTTTCAAACATTCTCTGCTTAATTTTTTGAAAAAAAAAGCACTTTTTGGCTTTTATATATACTTTAAATTGTAGTATGTTACTGAATTATTTAGGTGTTTTTCATGTTACAACTGTTGTCGGGTAAGAAATGGGTTTGGGGATACAGTTTTCAATGCTGAAATCCCATTGACATCTATGGTCATGTCTTGTATTTGCATAAGTGCAGCCATGGCTGATGAGGCTGCAATTCGACTTTTTCAACATTGTTTACACTGCACATCAACAAACGATCTATACGCTGTACAAAGAATCTGACGCACTGTTCTATGTTTTAGGAATATCTTGGCATGGTCAATGAAGACCCCATTGACATTCAGTTCAACCCATCTGGATACCTGTTCCTGTCCAGCGAGAAAGGCGCAGAAATCTTAGAGAAAAATTACAAAACTCAGC